>NW_027308241.1:0-149132 GCF_047496885.1 Scyliorhinus torazame
CAGCTGGTTAGTCAGTTTCAGCGGGAGGGTGCTGGGAGGTAAGTCAACCTTTAAAAGCACTTCTCTTTGCAGGGGCAGGCCAGTCGATTTCGGCGGCGTGAGAGCAGCTGGTTAGTCAGTTTCAGCGGGAGCATTGCGGAAGGAGGGTGCTGGGAGGTAAGTCAACCTTTAAAAGCACTTCTCTTTGCAGGGGCAGGCCAGTCGATTTCGGCGGCGTGAGAGCAGCTGGTTAGTCAGTTTCAGCGGGAGCATTGCGGAAGGAGGGTGCTGGGAGGTAAGTCAACCTTTAAAAGCACTTCTCTTTGCAGGGGCAGGCCAGTCGATTTCGGCGGCGTGAGAGCAGCTGGTTAGTCAGTTTCAGCGGGAGCATTGCGGAAGGAGGGTGCTGGGAGGTAAGTCAACCTTTAAAAGCACTTCTCTTTGCAGGGGCAGGCCAGTCGATTTCGGCGGCGTGAGAGCAGCTGGTTAGTCAGTTTCAGCGGGAGGGTGCTGGGAGGTAAGTCAACCTTTAAAAGCACTTCTCTTTGCAGGGGCAGGCCAGTCGATTTCGGCGGCGTGAGAGCAGCTGGTTAGTCAGTTTCAGCGGGAGCATTGCGGAAGGAGGGTGCTGGGAGGTAAGTCAACCTTTAAAAGCACTTCTCTTTGCAGGGGCAGGCCAGTCGATTTCGGCGGCGTGAGAGCAGCTGGTTAGTCAGTTTCAGCGGGAGCATTGCGGAAGGAGGGTGCTGGGAGGTAAGTCAACCTTTAAAAGCACTTCTCTTTGCAGGGGCAGGCCAGTCGATTTCGGCGGCGTGAGAGCAGCTGGTTAGTCAGTTTCAGCGGGAGGGTGCTGGGAGGTAAGTCAACCTTTAAAAGCACTTCTCTTTGCAGGGGCAGGCCAGTCGATTTCGGCGGCGTGAGAGCAGCTGGTTAGTCAGTTTCAGCGGGAGGGTGCTGGGAGGTAAGTCAACCTTTAAAAGCACTTCTCTTTGCAGGGGCAGGCCAGTCGATTTCGGCGGCGTGAGAGCAGCTGGTTAGTCAGTTTCAGCGGGAGCATTGCGGAAGGAGGGTGCTGGGAGGTAAGTCAACCTTTAAAAGCACTTCTCTTTGCAGGGGCAGGCCAGTCGATTTCGGCGGCGTGAGAGCAGCTGGTTAGTCAGTTTCAGCGGGAGGGGGTGCTGGGAGGTAAGTCAACCTTTAAAAGCACTTCTCTTTGCAGGGGCAGGCCAGTCGATTTCGGCGGCGTGAGAGCAGCTGGTTAGTCAGTTTCAGCGGGAGCATTGCGGAAGGAGGGTGCTGGGAGGTAAGTCAACCTTTAAAAGCACTTCTCTTTGCAGGGGCAGGCCAGTCGATTTCGGCGGCGTGAGAGCAGCTGGTTATTCAGTTTCAGCGGGAGGGTGCTGGGAGGTAAGTCAACCTTTAAAAGCACTTCTCTTTGCAGGGGCAGGCCAGTCGATTTCGGCGGCGTGAGAGCAGCTGGTTAGTCAGTTTCAGCGGGAGCATTGCGGAAGGAGGGTGCTGGGAGGTAAGTCAACCTTTAAAAGCACTTCTCTTTGCAGGGGCAGGCCAGTCGATTTCGGCGGCGCGAGAGCAGCTGGTTAGTCAGTTTCAGCGGGAGCATTGCGGAAGGAGGGTGCTGGGAGGTAAGTCAACCTTTAAAAGCACTTCTCTTTGCAGGGGCAGGCCAGTCGATTTCGGCGGCGTGAGAGCAGCTGGTTAGTCAGTTTCAGCGGGAGGGTGCTGGGAGGTAAGTCAACCTTTAAAAGCACTTCTCTTTGCAGGGGCAGGCCAGTCGATTTCGGCGGCGTGAGAGCAGCTGGTTAGTCAGTTTCAGCGGGAGTATTGCGGAAGGAGGGTGCTGGGAGGTAAGTCAACCTTTAAAAGCACTTCTCTTTGCAGGGGCAGGCCAGTCGATTTCGGCGGCGTGAGAGCAGCTGGTTAGTCAGTTTCAGCGGGAGGGTGCTGGGAGGTAAGTCAACCTTTAAAAGCACTTCTCTTTGCAGGGGCAGGCCAGTCGATTTCGGCGGCGTGAGAGCAGCTGGTTAGTCAGTTTCAGCGGGAGGGTGCTGGGAGGTAAGTCAACCTTTAAAAGCACTTCTCTTTGCAGGGGCAGGCCAGTCGATTTCGGCGGCGTGAGAGCAGCTGGTTAGTCAGTTTCAGCGGGAGGGTGCTGGGAGGTAAGTCAACCTTTAAAAGCACTTCTCTTTGCAGGGGCAGGCCAGTCGATTTCGGCGGCGTGAGAGCAGCTGGTTAGTCAGTTTCAGCGGGAGCATTGCGGAAGGAGGGTGCTGGGAGGTAAGTCAACCTTTAAAAGCACTTCTCTTTGCAGGGGCAGGCCAGTCGATTTTGGCGGCATGAGAGCAGCTGGTTAGTCAGTTTCAGCGGGAGCATTGCGGAAGGAGGGTGCTGGGAGGTAAGTCAACCTTTAAAAGCACTTCTCTTTGCAGGGGCAGGCCAGTCGATTTCGGCGGCGTGAGAGCAGCTGGTTAGTCAGTTTCAGCGGGAGCATTGCGGAAGGAGGGTGCTGGGAGGTAAGTCAACCTTTAAAAGCACTTCTCTTTGCAGGGGCAGGCCAGTCGATTTCGGCGGCGTGAGAGCAGCTGGTTAGTCAGTTTCAGCGGGAGCATTGCGGAAGGAGGGTGCTGGGAGGTAAGTCAACCTTTAAAAGCACTTCTCTTTGCAGGGGCAGGCCAGTCGATTTCGGCGGCGCGAGAGCAGCTGGTTAGTCAGTTTCAGCGGGAGGGTGCTGGGAGGTAAGTCAACCTTTAAAAGCACTTCTCTTTGCAGGGGCAGGCCAGTCGATTTCGGCGGCGTGAGAGCAGCTGGTTAGTCAGTTTCAGCGGGAGCATTGCGGAAGGAGGGTGCTGGGAGGTAAGTCAACCTTTAAAAGCACTTCTCTTTGCAGGGGCAGGCCAGTCGATTTCGGCGGCGTGAGAGCAGCTGGTTAGTCAGTTTCAGCGGGAGGGTGCTGGGAGGTAAGTCAACCTTTAAAAGCACTTCTCTTTGCAGGGGCAGGCCAGTCGATTTCGGTGGCGTGAGAGCAGCTGGTTAGTCAGTTTCAGCGGGAGGGTGCTGGGAGGTAAGTCAACCTTTAAAAGCACTTCTCTTTGCAGGGGCAGGCCAGTCGATTTCGGCGGCATGAGAGCAGCTGGTTAGTCAGTTTCAGCGGGAGCATTGCGGAAGGAGGGTGCTGGGAGGTAAGTCAACCTTTAAAAGCACTTCTCTTTGCAGGGGCAGGCCAGTCGATTTCGGTGGCGTGAGAGCAGCTGGTTAGTCAGTTTCAGCGGGAGGGTGCTGGGAGGTAAGTCAACCTTTAAAAGCACTTCTCTTTGCAGGGGCAGGCCAGTCGATTTCGGCGGCATGAGAGCAGCTGGTTAGTCAGTTTCAGCGGGAGCATTGCGGAAGGAGGGTGCTGGGAGGTAAGTCAACCTTTAAAAGCACTTCTCTTTGCAGGGGCAGGCCAGTCGATTTCGGCGGCGTGAGAGCAGCTGGTTAGTCAGTTTCAGCGGGAGCATTGCGGAAGGAGGGTGCTGGGAGGTAAGTCAACCTTTAAAAGCACTTCTCTTTGCAGGGGCAGGCCAGTCGATTTTGGCGGCATGAGAGCAGCTGGTTAGTCAGTTTCAGCGGGAGCATTGCGGAAGGAGGGTGCTGGGAGGTAAGTCAACCTTTAAAAGCACTTCTCTTTGCAGGGGCAGGCCAGTCGATTTCGGCGGCGTGAGAGCAGCTGGTTAGTCAGTTTCAGCGGGAGCATTGCGGAAGGAGGGTGCTGGGAGGTAAGTCAACCTTTAAAAGCACTTCTCTTTGCAGGGGCAGGCCAGTCGATTTCGGCGGCGTGAGAGCAGCTGGTTAGTCAGTTTCAGCGGGAGGGTGCTGGGAGGTAAGTCAACCTTTAAAAGCACTTCTCTTTGCAGGGGCAGGCCAGTCGATTTCGGCGGCGTGAGAGCAGCTGGTTAGTCAGTTTCAGCGGGAGCATTGCGGAAGGAGGGTGCTGGGAGGTAAGTCAACCTTTAAAAGCACTTCTCTTTGCAGGGGCAGGCCAGTCGATTTCGGCGGCGTGAGAGCAGCTGGTTAGTCAGTTTCAGCGGGAGCATTGCGGAAGGAGGGTGCTGGGAGGTAAGTCAACCTTTAAAAGCACTTCTCTTTGCAGGGGCAGGCCAGTCGATTTCGGCGGCGTGAGAGCAGCTGGTTAGTCAGTTTCAGCGGGAGGGTGCTGGGAGGTAAGTCAACCTTTAAAAGCACTTCTCTTTGCAGGGGCAGGCCAGTCGATTTCGGCGGCGTGAGAGCAGCTGGTTAGTCAGTTTCAGCGGGAGCATTGCGGAAGGAGGGTGCTGGGAGGTAAGTCAACCTTTAAAAGCACTTCTCTTTGCAGGGGCAGGCCAGTTGATTTCGGCGGCGTGAGAGCAGCTGGTTAGTCAGTTTCAGCGGGAGCATTGCGGAAGGAGGGTGCTGGGAGGTAAGTCAACCTTTAAAAGCACTTCTCTTTGCAGGGGCAGGCCAGTCGATTTCGGCGGCGTGAGAGCAGCTGGTTAGTCAGTTTCAGCGGGAGCATTGCGGAAGGAGTGTGCTGGGAGGTAAGTCAACCTTTAAAAGCACTTCTCTTTGCAGGGGCAGGCCAGTCGATTTCGGCGGCGTGAGAGCAGCTGGTTAGTCAGTTTCAGCGGGAGGGTGCTGGGAGGTAAGTCAACCTTTAAAAGCACTTCTCTTTGCAGGGGCAGGCCAGTCGATTTCGGCGGCGTGAGAGCAGCTGGTTAGTCAGTTTCAGCGGGAGCATTGCGGAAGGAGGGTGCTGGGAGGTAAGTCAACCTTTAAAAGCACTTCTCTTTGCAGGGGCAGGCCAGTCGATTTCGGCGGCGTGAGAGCAGCTGGTTAGTCAGTTTCAGCGGGAGGGTGCTGGGAGGTAAGTCAACCTTTAAAAGCACTTCTCTTTGCAGGGGCAGGCCAGTCGATTTCGGCGGCGTGAGAGCAGCTGGTTAGTCAGTTTCAGCGGGAGCATTGCGGAAGGAGGGTGCTGGGAGGTAAGTCAACCTTTAAAAGCACTTCTCTTTGCAGGGGCAGGCCAGTCGATTTCGGCGGCGCGAGAGCAGCTGGTTAGTCAGTTTCAGCGGGAGCATTGCGGAAGGAGGGTGCTGGGAGGTAAGTCAACCTTTAAAAGCACTTCTCTTTGCAGGGGCAGGCCAGTCGATTTCGGCGGCGTGAGAGCAGCTGGTTAGTCAGTTTCAGCGGGAGGGTGCTGGGAGGTAAGTCAACCTTTAAAAGCACTTCTCTTTGCAGGGGCAGGCCAGTCGATTTCGGCGGCGTGAGAGCAGCTGGTTAGTCAGTTTCAGCGGGAGTATTGCGGAAGGAGGGTGCTGGGAGGTAAGTCAACCTTTAAAAGCACTTCTCTTTGCAGGGGCAGGCCAGTCGATTTCGGCGGCGTGAGAGCAGCTGGTTAGTCAGTTTCAGCGGGAGGGTGCTGGGAGGTAAGTCAACCTTTAAAAGCACTTCTCTTTGCAGGGGCAGGCCAGTCGATTTCGGCGGCGTGAGAGCAGCTGGTTAGTCAGTTTCAGCGGGAGGGTGCTGGGAGGTAAGTCAACCTTTAAAAGCACTTCTCTTTGCAGGGGCAGGCCAGTCGATTTCGGCGGCGTGAGAGCAGCTGGTTAGTCAGTTTCAGCGGGAGCATTGCGGAAGGAGGGTGCTGGGAGGTAAGTCAACCTTTAAAAGCACTTCTCTTTGCAGGGGCAGGCCAGTCGATTTCGGCGGCGTGAGAGCAGCTGGTTAGTCAGTTTCAGCGGGAGCATTGCGGAAGGAGGGTGCTGGGAGGTAAGTCAACCTTTAAAAGCACTTCTCTTTGCAGGGGCAGGCCAGTCGATTTCGGCGGCGCGAGAGCAGCTGGTTAGTCAGTTTCAGCGGGAGGGTGCTGGGAGGTAAGTCAACCTTTAAAAGCACTTCTCTTTGCAGGGGCAGGCCAGTCGATTTCGGCGGCGTGAGAGCAGCTGGTTAGTCAGTTTCAGCGGGAGCATTGCGGAAGGAGGGTGCTGGGAGGTAAGTCAACCTTTAAAAGCACTTCTCTTTGCAGGGGCAGGCCAGTCGATTTCGGCGGCGTGAGAGCAGCTGGTTAGTCAGTTTCAGCGGGAGGGTGCTGGGAGGTAAGTCAACCTTTAAAAGCACTTCTCTTTGCAGGGGCAGGCCAGTCGATTTCGGTGGCGTGAGAGCAGCTGGTTAGTCAGTTTCAGCGGGAGGGTGCTGGGAGGTAAGTCAACCTTTAAAAGCACTTCTCTTTGCAGGGGCAGGCCAGTCGATTTCGGCGGCATGAGAGCAGCTGGTTAGTCAGTTTCAGCGGGAGCATTGCGGAAGGAGGGTGCTGGGAGGTAAGTCAACCTTTAAAAGCACTTCTCTTTGCAGGGGCAGGCCAGTCGATTTCGGTGGCGTGAGAGCAGCTGGTTAGTCAGTTTCAGCGGGAGGGTGCTGGGAGGTAAGTCAACCTTTAAAAGCACTTCTCTTTGCAGGGGCAGGCCAGTCGATTTCGGCGGCATGAGAGCAGCTGGTTAGTCAGTTTCAGCGGGAGCATTGCGGAAGGAGGGTGCTGGGAGGTAAGTCAACCTTTAAAAGCACTTCTCTTTGCAGGGGCAGGCCAGTCGATTTCGGCGGCGTGAGAGCAGCTGGTTAGTCAGTTTCAGCGGGAGCATTGCGGAAGGAGGGTGCTGGGAGGTAAGTCAACCTTTAAAAGCACTTCTCTTTGCAGGGGCAGGCCAGTCGATTTTGGCGGCATGAGAGCAGCTGGTTAGTCAGTTTCAGCGGGAGCATTGCGGAAGGAGGGTGCTGGGAGGTAAGTCAACCTTTAAAAGCACTTCTCTTTGCAGGGGCAGGCCAGTCGATTTCGGCGGCGTGAGAGCAGCTGGTTAGTCAGTTTCAGCGGGAGCATTGCGGAAGGAGGGTGCTGGGAGGTAAGTCAACCTTTAAAAGCACTTCTCTTTGCAGGGGCAGGCCAGTCGATTTCGGCGGCGTGAGAGCAGCTGGTTAGTCAGTTTCAGCGGGAGGGTGCTGGGAGGTAAGTCAACCTTTAAAAGCACTTCTCTTTGCAGGGGCAGGCCAGTCGATTTCGGCGGCGTGAGAGCAGCTGGTTAGTCAGTTTCAGCGGGAGCATTGCGGAAGGAGGGTGCTGGGAGGTAAGTCAACCTTTAAAAGCACTTCTCTTTGCAGGGGCAGGCCAGTCGATTTCGGCGGCGTGAGAGCAGCTGGTTAGTCAGTTTCAGCGGGAGCATTGCGGAAGGAGGGTGCTGGGAGGTAAGTCAACCTTTAAAAGCACTTCTCTTTGCAGGGGCAGGCCAGTCGATTTCGGCGGCGTGAGAGCAGCTGGTTAGTCAGTTTCAGCGGGAGGGTGCTGGGAGGTAAGTCAACCTTTAAAAGCACTTCTCTTTGCAGGGGCAGGCCAGTCGATTTCGGCGGCGTGAGAGCAGCTGGTTAGTCAGTTTCAGCGGGAGCATTGCGGAAGGAGGGTGCTGGGAGGTAAGTCAACCTTTAAAAGCACTTCTCTTTGCAGGGGCAGGCCAGTTGATTTCGGCG
Organism: Scyliorhinus torazame; assembly: GCF_047496885.1. Lineage (NCBI taxonomy): Eukaryota > Metazoa > Chordata > Chondrichthyes > Carcharhiniformes > Scyliorhinidae > Scyliorhinus > Scyliorhinus torazame. Next base: position 7,522 of record NW_027308241.1, read on the forward strand.
GCGTGAGAGCAGCTGGTTAGTCAGTTTCAGCGGGAGCATTGCGGAAGGAGGGTGCTGGGAGGTAAGTCAACCTTTAAAAGCACTTCTCTTTGCAGGGGCAGGCCAGTCGATTTCGGCGGCGTGAGAGCAGCTGGTTAGTCAGTTTCAGCGGGAGGGTGCTGGGAGGTAAGTCAACCTTTAAAAGCACTTCTCTTTGCAGGGGCAGGCCAGTCGATTTCGGCGGCGTGAGAGCAGCTGGTTAGTCAGTTTCAGCGGGAGCATTGCGGAAGGAGGGTGCTGGGAGGTAAGTCAACCTTTAAAAGCACTTCTCTTTGCAGGGGCAGGCCAGTCGATTTCGGCGGCGTGAGAGCAGCTGGTTAGTCAGTTTCAGCGGGAGGGTGCTGGGAGGTAAGTCAACCTTTAAAAGCACTTCTCTTTGCAGGGGCAGGCCAGTCGATTTCGGCGGCGTGAGAGCAGCTGGTTAGTCAGTTTCAGCGGGAGCATTGCGGAAGGAGGGTGCTGGGAGGTAAGTCAACCTTTAAAAGCACTTCTCTTTGCAGGGGCAGGCCAGTCGATTTCGGCGGCGTGAGAGCAGCTGGTGAGTGGTGAGTCAGTTTCAGCAGGAGCTGAGACTTTTTCTCTTTTCTTTAAATTAGTTTTTTAGGCGGGATCAGGAAGTCGACCCGCGGACGTCTGGGAAGACCCTCACCAATAAATTCTGGTGGAGAGGAAACCCGAGACACTACACGTGTAGTGTCTCCCACCCGCCCTCCTCCTCTAACCTAATAATAAAACCCATTGGTCTGAGGTAAGTACCATATTTTTATTATATTATTATTATTTTTTATAAAAATTTAATTTAGTTGTTAGCTAGATCTTGGTAGAAAGTTAGAGGAATGGCAGGGAAGGGAGTACAATGTTCCTCCTGCAGGATGTTTGAGGTGAGGGATGCAGTTAGTGTCCCTGCTGATTTTACCTGCACGAAGTGCTGCCATCTCCAGCTCCTCCAAGACCGAGTTAGGGAACTGGAGCTGGAGTTGGAAGAACTTCGGATCATTCGGGAGGCAGAAGGGGTCATAGATAGCAGCTTCAGGGAATTAGTTACACCAAAGATTGGAGATAGGTGGGTAACTGTAAGAGGGACTGGGAAAAAACAGTCAGTGCAGGGATCCCCTGCGGTCGTTCCCCTGAGAAACAAGTATACCGCTTTGGATACTTGTGGGGGGGGGGACTTACCAGGGGTAAGCCATGGGGTACGGGCCTCTGGCACGGAGTCTGTCCCTGTTGCTCAGAAGCGAAGGGGGGAGAGGAGCAGAGCATTAGTAATTGGGGACTCTATAGTCAGGGGCACAGATAGGAGATTTTGTGGGAGCGTGAGAGACTCACGTTTGGTATGTTGCCTCCCAGGTGCAAGGGTACGTGATGTCTCGGATCGTGTTTTCCGGGTCCTTAGGGGGGAGGGGGAGCAGCCCCAAGTCGTGGTCCACATTGGCACCAACGACATAGGTAGGAAAGGGGACAAGGTTGTCAGGCAGGCTTTCAGGGAGCTAGGATGGAAGCTCAGAACTAGAACAAACAGAGTTGTTATCTCTGGGTTGTTGCCCGTGCCACGTGATAGTGAGATGAGGAATAGGGAGAGAGAGCATTTAAACACGTGGCTACAGGGATGGTGCAGGCGGGAGGGTTTCAGATTTTTGTATAACTGGGGCTCTTTCTGGGGAAGGTGGGACCTCTACAGACAGGATGGTCTACATCTGAACCTGAGGGGCACAAATATCCTGGGGGGGAGATTTGTTAGTGCTCTTTGGGGGGGTTTAAACTAATGCAGCAGGGGCATGGGAACCTGGATTGTAGTTTTAGGGTAAGGGAGAATGAGAGTATAGAGGTCAGGAGCACAGATTTGACGTCGCAGGAGGGGGCCAGCGTTCAGGTAGGTGGTTTGAAGTGTGTCTACTTCAATGCCAGGAGTATACGAAACAAGGTAGGGGAACTGGCAGCGTGGGTTGGTACCTGGGACTTCGATGTTGTGGCCATTTCGGAGACATGGATAGAGCAGGGACAGGAATGGATGTTGCAGGTTCCGGGGTTTAGGTGTTTTAGTAAGCTCAGAGAAGGAGGCAAAAGAGGGGGAGGTGTGGCGCTGCTAGTCAAGAGCAGTATTACGGTGGCGGAGAGGATGCTAGATGGGGACTCTTCTTCCGAGGTAGTATTGGCTGAAGTTAGAAACAGGAAAGGAGAGGTCACCCTGTTGGGAGTTTTTTATAGGCCTCCTAATAGTTCTAGGGATGTAGAGGAAAGGATGGCGAAGATGATTCTGGATATGAGCGAAAGTAACAGGGTAGTTATTATGGGAGACTTTAGCTTTCCAAATATTGACTGGAAAAGATATAGTTCGAGTACAATAGATGGGTCGTTTTTTATACAGTGTGTGCAGGAGGGTTTCCTGAAACAATATGTTGACAGGCCAACAAGAGGCGAGGCCACGTTGGATTTGGTTTTGGGTAATGAACCAGGCCAGGTGTTGGATTTGGAGGTAGGAGAGCACTTTGGGGACAGTGACCACAATTCGGTGACGTTTACGTTAATGATGGAAAGGGATAAGTATACACCGCAGGGCAAGAGTTATAGCTGGGGGAAGGGCAATTATGATGCCATTAGACGTGACTTGGGGGGGATAAGGTGGAGAAGTAGGCTGCAAGTGTTGGGCACACTGGATAAGTGGGGCTTGTTCAAGGATCAGCTACTGCGTGTTCTTGATAAGTATGTACCGGTCAGACAGGGAGGAAGGCGTCGAGCGAGGGAACCGTGGTTTACCAGGGAAGTGGAATCTCTTGTTAAGAGGAAGAAGGAGGCCTATGTGAAGATGAAGTGTGAAGTTTCGGTTGGGGCGATGGATAGTTACAAGGTAGCGAGGAAGGATCTAAAGAGAGAGCTAAGACGAGCAAGGAGGGGACATGAGAAGTATTTGGCAGGAAGGATCAAGGAAAACCCAAAAGCTTTCGATAGGTATGTCAGGAATAAGCGAATGACTAGGGAAAGAGTAGGACCAGTCAAGGACAGGGATGGGAAATTGTGTGTGGAGTCTGAAGAGATAGGCGAGATACTAAATGAATATTTTTCGTCAGTATTCACTCAGGAAAAAGATAATGTTGTGGAGGAGAATGCTGAGCCCCAGGCTAAGAGAATAGATGGCATTGAGGTACGTAGGGAAGAGGTGTTGGCAATTCTGGACAGGCTGAAAATAGATAAGTCCCCGGGACCTGATGGGATTTATCCTAGGATTCTATGGGAGGCCAGGGAAGAGATTGCTGGACCTTTGGCTTTGATTTTTATGTCATCATTGGCTACAGGAATAGTGCCAGAGGACTGGAGGACAGCAAATGTGGTCCCTTTGTTCAAAAAGGGGAGCAGAGACAACCCCGGCAACTATAGACCGGTGAGCCTCACGTCTGTAGTGGGTAAAGTCTTGGAGGGGATTATAAGGGACAAGATTTATAATCATCTAGATAGGAATGATATGATCAGGGATAGTCAGCATGGCTTTGTGAAGGGTAGGTCATGCCTCACAAACCTTATTGAGTTCTTTGAGAAGGTGACTGAACAGGTAGACGAGGGTAGAGCAGTTGATGTGGTGTATATGGATTTCAGCAAAGCGTTTGATAAGGTTCCCCACGGTAGGCTATTGCAAAAAATACGGAGGCTGGGGATTAAGGGTGATTTAGAGATGTGGATCAGAAATTGGCTAGCTGAAAGAAGACAGAGGGTGGTGGTTGATGGGAAATGTTCAGAATGGAGTACAGTCACAAGTGGAGTACCACAAGGATCTGTTCTGGGGCCGTTGCTGTTTGTCATTTTTATCAATGACCTAGAGGAAGGCACAGAAGGGTGGATGAGTAAATTTGCAGATGATACTAAAGTCGGTGGTGTTGTCGATAGTGTGGAAGGATGTAGCAGGTTACAGAGGGATATAGATAAGCTGCAGAGCTGGGCTGAGAGGTGGCAAATGGAGTTTAATGTAGAGAAGTGTGAGGTGATTCACTTTCGAAGGAATAACAGGAATGCGGAATATTTGGCTAATGGTAAAGTTCTTGAAAGTGTGGCTGAGCAGAGGGATCTAGGTGTCCATGTACATAGATCCCTGAAAGTTGCCACCCAGGTTGATAGGGTTGTGAAGAAGGCCTATGGAGTGTTGGCCTTTATTGGTAGAGGGATTGAGTTCCGGAGTCGGGAGGTCATGTTGCAGCTGTACAGAACTCTGGTGCGGCCGCATTTGGAGTATTGCGTACAGTTCTGGTCACCGCATTATAGGAAGGACGTGGAGGCTTTGGAGCGGGTGCAGAGGAGATTTTCCAGGATGTTGCCTGGTATGGAGGGAAAATCTTATGAGGAAAGGCTGACGGACTTGAGGTTGTTTTCGTTGGAGAGAAGAAGGTTAAGAGGAGACTTAATAGAGGCATACAAAATGATCAGGGGGTTGGATAGGGTGGACAGTGAGAGCCTTCTCCCGCGGATGGATATGGCTGGCACGAGGGGACATAACTTTAAACTGAGGGGTAATAGATATAGGACAGAGGTCAGAGGTAGGTTCTTTACGCAAAGAGTAGTGAGGCCGTGGAATGCCCTACCTGCTACAGTAGTGAACTCGCCAACATTGAGGGCATTTAAAAGTTTATTGGATAAACATATGGATGATAATGGCATAGTGTAAGTTAGATGGCATTTGTTTCGGTGCAACATCGTGGGCCGAAGGGCCTGTACTGCGCTGTATTGTTCTATGTTCTATTCACTCCCCAATGAGAAACATTCTCTCCTCTGTGAGAAACATTCACTCCCCAATGATAAACATTCACTACCCAGTGAGAAACATTCACTCCAAAGTGACAATCATTCACTCCAAAGTGAGAATCATTCACTCCCCAATGAGAAACATTCACTCCCCAATGAGAAACTTTGACTCCCCAATGAGAAACATTCACTCCCCAATGAGAAACATTCACTCCCCAGTGGGAAACATTCAATCTCCAATGAGAAACTTTCCCTCCCCAGTAAGAAACATTCTCTCCACAATGAGATACATTCACTCCCCAGCGAGAAACATTCACTCCCCAGTGCGAAACATTCCCTCCCCAGCGAGAAACATTCACTCCTCTGTGAGAAACATTCACTCCTCTGTGAGAAACATTCACTCCTCTGTGAGAAACATTCACTCCTCTGTGAGAAACATTCACTCCTCTGTGAGAAACATTCACTCCTCTGTGAGAAACATTCACTCCCGATTGAGAACTATTCAGTCCCCAGCGTTTAACATTCACTCCCCAGCGAGAAACATTCACTCCCCAGCGAGAAACATTCACTCCTCTGTGAGAAATATTCACTCCCCAATGAGAACCATTCACTCCCCAATGAGAAACAATCACTCCCCAATGAGAAACATTCACTCCCCAGTGGGAAACATTCAATCTCCAATGAGAAACTTTCCCTCCCCAGTAAGAAACATTCCCTCCACAATGAGATACATTCACTCCCCAGTGAGAAACATTCACTCCCCAATGAGAATCATTCACTCCCCAATGAGAAACATTCACTGCCCAATGAGAAACATTCACTCCCCAATGAGAAACATTCACTCCCAAATGAGAAACTTTGACTCCCCAATGATAAACATTCACTCCCCAATGAGAAACATTCACTCCCCAGTGGGAAACATTCAATCTCCAATGAGAAAATTTCCCTCCCCAGTAAGAAACAATCCCTCCACAATGAGATACCTTCACTCCCCAGTGAGAAACTTTCACCCCCCAATGAGAAATATCCACTCCCCAATGAGAAACATGCACTCACCAATGAGAAACGTGCACTCACCAATGAGAAACATTCACTCCCCAGTGAGAAACAGTCAGTCCCCAGTGAGAAATATTCACTCCCCAGTGTGAAACATTCAGTCCCCAGTGAGAAACATTAACTCCCCCGTGAGAAATATTGACCCCCCCAGTGAGAAACATTCACTCCCCAGCGAGAAACATTCACTCCTCTGTGAGAAACATTCACTCCTCTGTGAGAAACATTCACTCCTCTGTGAGAAACATTCACTCCCGATTGAGAACCATTCAGTCCCCAGCGTTTAACATTCACTCCCCAGCGAGAAACATTCACTCCCCAGCGAGAAACATTCAGTCCCAGGTGAGAAACATTCACTCCCCAGTGAGAAACATTCAGTCCCAGGTGAGAAACATTGACTCCCCAGTGAGAAACATTGACTCCCCAGTGAGTAATATTCAGTCCCAGGTGAGAAGCATTCACTCCTCAGTGAGAAACATTCAGTCCCAGGTGAGAAACATTCACTCCCCAGTGAGAAACATTCAGTCCCCAGTGAGAAACATTCATTCCCCAGTGAGAAACATTCACTCCAAAGTGAGAATCATTCACTCCAAAGTGAGAATCATTCACTCCCCAATGAGAAACATTCACTCCCCAATGAGAAACTTTGACTCCCCAATGAGAAACATTCACTCCCCAATGAGAAACATTCACTCCCCAGTGGGAAACATTCAATCTCCAATGAGAAACCTTCCCTCCCCAGTAAGAAACATTCCCTCCACAATGAGATACATTCACTCCCCAATGAGAAACATTCACTCCCCAATGAGAAACATTCACTCCCCAATGAGAATCATTCACTCCCCAATGAGAAACATTCACTGCCCAATGAGAAACATTCACTCCCCAATGAGAAACATTCACTCCCAAATGAGAAACTTTGACTCCCCAATGATAAACATTCACTCCCCAATGATAAACATTCACTCCCCAATGAGAAACATTCGCTCCCCAGTGGGAAACATTCAATCTCCAATGAGAAAATGCCCTCCCCAGTAAGAAACAATCCCTCCACAATGAGATACCTTCACTCCCCAGTGAGAAACTTTCACCCCCCAATGAGAAATATCCACTCCTCTGTGAGAAACATTCACTCCCCAGTGAGAAATATTCACTCCCCAGTGAGAAACATTCAGTCCCCAGTGAGAAACATTCACTCCCCCGTGAGAAATATTGAGCCCCCCAATGAGAAACATTCACTCCCCAGCGAGAAACATTCACTCCCCAGTGCGAAACATTCCCTCCCCAGCGAGAAACATTCACTCCTCTGTGAGAAACATTCACTCCTCTGTGAGAAACATTCACTCCTCAGCGTTTAACATTCACTCCCCAGCGAGAAACATTCACTCCCCAGTGCGAAACATTCCCTCCCCAGCGAGAAACATTCACTCCTCTGTGAGAAACATTCACTCCTCTGTGAGAAACATTCAATCCCCAATGAGAAACATTCACTCCCGAGTGAGAAACATTCACTCCCGAATGAGAAACATTCACTCCCGAGTGAGAAACATTCACTCCCCAGTGAGAAACATTCACTCCCAGTGAGAAACATTCACTACTTAATGAGAAATATTCACTCCCCAATGAGAAACATTCCCTCCCCAATGAGAAACTTTCCCTCCCCAATGAGAAACATTCACTCCCCAGTGAGAAACATTCCCTCCACAATGAGAAACATTCACACCCCAATAAGAAACATGCACTCCCCAGGGAGAAACATTCACTCCTCTGTGAGAAACATTCACTCCTCTGTGAGAATCATTCACTCCCCAATGAGAAACATTCATTCCCCAATGAGAAACATTCACTCCTCTGTGAGAAACATTCACTCCCCAGTGTGAAACATTCACACCCCAACGAGAAACATTCACTCCCCAATGAGAAACATTCTCTCCTCTGTGAGAAACATTCACTCCCCAATGATAAACATTCACTCCCCAGTGAGAAACATTCACTCCAAAGTGAGAATCATTCACTCCAAAGTGAGAATCATTCACTCCCCAATGAGAAACATTCACTCCCCAATGAGAAACTTTGACTCCCCAATGCGAAACATTCTCTCCACAATGAGATACATTCACTCCCCAGTGAGAAACATTCACCCCCCAATGAGAAACATCCACTCCCCAATGAGAAACATTCACTCCCCAATGAGAAACATTCACTGCCCAATGAGAAACTTTCACTCTCCAGTGAGAAACATTCAGTCCCAGGTGAGAAACATTGACTCCCCAGTGAGAAACATTGACTCCCCAGTGAGAAACATTGACTCCCCAGTGAGAAACATTGACTCCCCAGTGAGAAACATTCAGTCCCAGGTGAGAAACATTCACTCCCCAGTGAGAAACATTCAGTCCCAGGTGAGAAACATTCACTCCCCAGTGAGAAACATTCACTCCCCAGTGAGAAACATTCAGTCCCCAGTGAGAAACATTCACTCCTCTGTGAGAAACATTCGCTCCTCTGTGAGAAACATTCAGTCCCCAGTGAGAAACATTCACTCCGCAGTGAGAAACATTCAGTCGCCAGTTAGAAACATTCACTCCCCCGTGAGAAATATTGACCCCCCCAGTCAGAAACATTCACTCCCCAGTGAGAAACATTCCCTCCCCAGCGAGAAACATTCACTCTGTGAGAAACATTCACTCCTCTGTGAGAAACATTCACTCCTCTGTGAGAAACATTCACTCCACTGAGAAACATTCACTACTGTGAGAAACATTCACTCCCGATTGAGAACTATTCAGTCCCCAGCGTTAAACATTCACTCCCCAGCGAGAAACATTCACTCCCCAGCGAGAAACATTCACTCCTCTGTGAGAAACATTCACTCCCCAATGAGAACCATTCACTCCCCAATGAGAAACATTCACTCCCCAATGAGAAACATTCACTCCCCAGTGGGAAACATTCAATCTCCAATGAGAAACTTTCCCTCCCCAGTAAGAAACATTCCCTCCACAGTGAGATACATTCACTCCCCAGTGAGAAACATTCACTCCCCAATGAGAAACATTCACTCCCCAATGAGAATCATTCACTCCCCAATGAGAAACATTCACTCCCCAATGAGAAACATTCACTCCCCAATGAGAAACATTCACTCCCCAATGAGAAACTTTGACTCCCCAATGAGAAACATTCACTCCCCAATGAGAAACATTCACTCCCCAGTGGGAAACATTCAATCTCCAATGAGAAAATTTACCTCCCAGTAAGAAACATTCCCTCCACAATGAGATATCTTCACTCCCCAGTGAGAAACCTTCACCCCCAATGAGAAATATCCACTCCCCAATGAGAAACATGCACTCACCAATGAGAAACATGCACTCACCAATGAGAAACATTCACTCCCCAGTGAGCAACATTCAGTCCTCAGTGAGAAACATTCACTCCCCAGTGAGAAACATTCACTCCCCAGTGAGAAACAGTCAGTCCCCAGTGAGAAACATTCACTCATCTGTGAGAAACATTCACTCCTCTGTGAGAAACATTCACTCCTCTGTGAGAAACATTCACTCCCCAGTGAGAAACATTCAGTCCCCAGTGAGAAACATTCACTCCCCAGCGAGAAACATTCACTCCCCAGTGAGAAACATTCACTCCTCTGTGAGAAACATTCACTCCTCTGTGAGAAACATTCACTCCTCTGTGAGAAACATTCACTCCCCAATGAGAAACATTCACTCCCGAGTGAGAAACATTCACTCCCGAATGAGAAACATTCACTCCCGAGTGAGAAACATTCACTCCCCAGTGAGAAACATTCACTCCCAGTGAGAAACATTCACTCCTCTGTGAGAATCATTCACTCCGCAATGAGAAACATTCATTCCCCAATGAGAAATATCCACTCCCCAATGAGAAACATGCACTCACCAATGAGAAACATTCACTCCCCAGTGAGAAACATTCAGTCCTCAATGAGAAACATTCACTCCCCAATGAGAAACATTCACTCCCCAGTGAGAAACAGTCAGTCCCCAGTGAGAAACAGTCAGTCCCCAGTGAAAAACATTCACTCCTCTGTGAGAAACATTCACTCCCCAGTGAGAAATATTCACTCCCCAGTGAGAAATATTCACTCCCCAGTGAGAAACATTCAGTCCCCAGTGAGAAATATTGAGCCCCCCAATGAGAAACATTCACTCCCCAGCGAGAAACATTCACTCCCCAGTGCGAAACATTCCCTCCCCAGCGAGAAACATTCACTCCTCTGTGAGAAACATTCACCCCTCTGTGAGAAACATTCACTCCTCAGCGTTTAACATTCACTCCCCAGCGAGAAACATTCACTCCCCAGCGAGAAACATTCACTCCTCTGTGAGAAACATTCACTCCTCTGTGAGAAACATTCAATCCCCAATGAGAAACATTCACTCCCGAGTGAGAAACATTCACTCCCGAATGAGAAACATTCACTCCCGAGTGAGAAACATTCACTCCCCAGTGAGAAACATTCACTCCCAGTGAGAAACATTCACTACTTAATGAGAAACATTCACTCCCCAATGAGAAACATTCCCTCCCCAATGAGAAACTTTCCCTCCCCAATGAGAAACATTCACTCCCCAATGAGAAACATTCACTCCCCAATGAGAAAGATTCACTCCCCAATGAGACACATTCACTCCCCAGTGAGAAACATTCCCTCCACAATGAGAAACATTCACACCCCAATAAGAAACATGCACTCCCCAGGGAGAAACATTCACTCCTCTGTGAGAAACATTCACTCCTCTGTGAGAATCATTCACTCCCCAATGAGAAACATTCATTCCCCAATGAGAAACATTCACTCCTCTGTGAGAAACATTCACTCCCCAGTGTGAAACATTCACACCCCAACGAGAAACATTCACTCCCCAATGAGAAACATTCTCTCCTCTGTGAGAAACATTCACTCCCCAATGATAAACATTCACTCCCCAATGAGAAACATTCTCTCCACAATGAGATACATTCACTCCCCAGTGAGAAACATTCACCCCCCAATGAGAAACATCCACTCCCCAATGAGAAACATTCACTCCCCAATGAGAAACATTCACTGCCCAATGAGAAACTTTCACTCTCCAGTGAGAAACATTCAGTCCCAGGTGAGAAACATTGACTCCCCAGTGAGAAACATTCAGTCCCAGGTGAGAAACATTGACTCCCCAGTGAGAAACATTGACTCCCCAGTGAGAAACATTCAGTCCCAGGTGAGAAACATTCACTCCCCAGTGAGAAACATTCAGTCCCAGGTGAGAAACATTCACTCCCCAGTGAGAAACATTCACTCCCCAGTGAGAAACATTCAGTCCCCAGTGAGAAACATTCACTCCTCTGTGAGAAACATTCGCTCCTCTGTGAGAAACATTCGCTCCTCTGTGAGAAACATTCACTCCGCAGTGAGAAACATTCAGTCGCCAGTTAGAAACATTCACTCCCCCGTGAGAAATATTGACCCCCCCAGTCAGAAACATTCACTCCCCAGCGAGAAACATTCCCTCCCCAGCGAGAAACATTCCCTCCCCAGCGAGAAACATTCACTCCTCTGTGAGAAACATTCACTCCTCTGTGAGAAACATTCACTCCTCTGTGAGAAACATTCACTCCTCTGTGAGAAACATTCACTACTGTGAGAAACATTCACTCCCGATTGAGAACTATTCAGTCCCCAGCGTTTAACATTCACTCCCCAGTGAGAAACATTCACTCCCCAGCGAGAAACATTCACTCCTCTGTGAGAAACATTCACTCCCCAATGAGAACCATTCACTCCCCAGTGGGAAACATTCAATCTCCAATGAGAAACTTTCCCTCCCCAGTAAGAAACATTCCCTCCACAGTGAGATACATTCACTCCCCAGTGAGAAACATTCACTCCCCAATGAGAAACATTCACTCCCCAATGAGAATCATTCACTCCCCAATGAGAAACATTCACTCCCCAATGAGAAACATTCACTCCCCAATGAGAAACATTCACTCCCAAATGAGAAACTTTGACTCCCCAATGAGAAACATTCACTCCCCAATGAGAAACATTCACTCCCCAGTGGGAAACATTCAATCTCCAATGAGAAAATTTACCTCCCAGTAAGAAACATTCCCTCCACAATGAGATATCTTCACTCCCCAGTGAGAAACCTTCACCCCCAATGAGAAATATCCACTCCCCAATGAGAAACATGCACTCACCAATGAGAAACATGCACTCACCAATGAGAAACATTCACTCCCCAGTGAGCAACATTCACTCCCCAGTGAGAAACATTCACTCCCCAGTGAGAAACATTCACTCCCCAGTGAGAAACAGTCAGTCCCCAGTGAGAAACATTCACTCATCTGTGAGAAACATTCACTCCTCTGTGAGAAACATTCACTCCTCTGTGAGAAACATTCACTCCCCAGTGAGAAACATTCAGTCCCCAGTGAGAAACATTCACTCCCCCGTGAGAAATATTGACCCCCCCCAGTGAGAAACATTCACTCCCCAGTGCGAAACAATCCCTCCCCAGTGCGAAACAATCCCTCCCCAGCGAGAAACATTCACTCCTCTGTGAGAAACATTCACTCCTCTGTGAGAAACATTCACTCCTCTGTGAGAAACATTCACTCCTCTGTGAGAAACATTCACTCCCAATTGAGAACCATTCAGTCCCCAGCGTTTAACATTCACTCCCCAGCGAGAAACATTCACTCCCCAGCGAGAAACATTCACTCCTCTGTGAGAAACATTCACTCCTCTGTGAGAAACATTCACTCCCCAATGAGAAACATTCACTCCCGAGTGAGAAACATTCACTCCCGAATGAGAAACATTCACTCCCGAGTGAGAAACATTCACTCCCCAGTGAGAAACATTCACTCCCAGTGAGAAACATTCACTCCCAGTGAGAAACATTCACTCCTCTGTGAGAAACATTCACTCCCCAGTGTGAAACATTCACACCCCAACGAGAAACATTCTCTCCCCAATGAGAAACATTCTCTCCTCTGTGAGAATCATTCACTCCCCAATGAGAAACATTCACTCCCCAATGAGAAACTTTGACTCCCCAATGAGAAACATTCTCTCCACAATGAGATACATTCACTCCCCAGTGAGAAACATCCACCCCCCAATGAGAAACATCCACTCCCCAATGAGAAACATTCACTCCCCAATGAGAAACATTCATTGCCCAATGAGAAACTTTCACTCTCCAGTGAGAAACATTCAGTCCCAGGTGAGAAACATTCACTCCCCAGTGAGAAACATTCAGTCCCAGGTGAGAAACATTGACTCCCCAGTGAGAAACATTGACTCCCCAGTGAGAAACATTCAGTCCCAGGTGAGAAACATTCACTCCCCAGTGAGAAACATTCAGTCCCAGGTGAGAAACATTCACTCCCCAGTGAGAAACATTCACTCCCCAGTGAGAAACATTCAGTCCCCAGTGAGAAACATTCACTCCTCTGTGAGAAACATTCAGTCCCCAGCGAGAAACATTCCCTCCCCAGCGAGAAACATTCACTCTGTGAGAAACATTCACTCCTCTGTGAGAAACATTCACTCCTCTGTGAGAAACATTCACTCCTCTGTGAGAAACATTCACTACTGTGAGAAACATTCACTCCCGATTCAGAACTATTCAGTCCCCAGCGTTTAACATTCACTCCCCAGCGAGAAACATTCACTCCCCAGCGAGAAACATTCACTCCTCTGTGAGAAACATTCACTCCCCAATGAGAACCATTCACTCCCCAATGAGAAACATTCACTCCCCAATGAGAAACATTCACTCCCCAGTGGGAAACATTCAATCTCCAATGAGAAACTTTCCCTCCCCAGTAAGAAACATTCCCTCCACAGTGAGATACATTCACTCCCCAGTGAGAAACATTCACTCCCCAATGAGAAACATTCACTCCCCAATGAGAATCATTCACTCCCCAATGAGAAACATTCACTGCCCAATGAGAAACATTCTCTCCCCAATGAGAAACATTCACTCCCAAATGAGAAACTTTGACTCCCCAATGATAAACATTCACTCCCCAATGAGAAACATTCACTCCCCAGTGGGAAACATTCAATCTCCAATGAGAAAATTTACCTCCCCAGTAAGAAACATTCCCTCCACAATGAGATATCTTCACTCCCCAGTGAGAAACCTTCACCCCCCAATGAGAAATATCCACTCCCCAATGAGAAACATGCACTCACCAATGAGAAACATGCACTCACCAATGAGAAACATTCACTCCCCAGTGAGCAACATTCAGTCCTCAGTGAGCAACATTCAGTCCTCAGTGAGAAACATTCACTCCCCAGTGAGAAACATTCACTCCCCAGTGAGAAACAGTCAGTCCCCAGTGAGAAACATTCACTCATCTGTGAGAAACATTCACTCCTCTGTGAGAAACATTCACTCCTCTGTGAGAAACATTCACTCCCCAGTGAGAAACATTCAGTCCCCAGTGAGAAACATTCACTCCCCCGTTAGAAATATTGACCCCCCCAGTGAGAAACATTCACTCCCCAGCGTTTAACATTCACTCCCCAGTGAGAAACATTCACTCCCCAGCGAGAAACATTCACTCCTCTGTGAGAAACATTCACTCCTCTGTGAGAAACATTCACTCCTCTGTGGGAAACATTCACTCCCCAATGAGAAACATTCACTCCCGAGTGAGAAACATTCACTCCCGAATGAGAAACATTCACTCCCCAGTGAGAAACATTCACTCCCCAGTGAGAAACATTCACTCCCCAGTGAGAAACATTCACTAATTTATGAGAAACATTCACTCCCCAATGAGAAACATTCCCTCCCCAATGAGAAACTTTCCCACCCTAATGAGAAAGATTCACTCCCAAATGAGAAACTTTGACTCCCCAATGAGAAACATTCTCTCCACAATGAGATACATTCACTCCCCAGTGCGAAACATTCACTCCCCAATGAGAAACTTTCACTCTCCAGTGAGAAACATTCAGTCCCAGGTGAGAAACATTCACTCCCCAGTGAGAAACATTCAGTCCCAGGTGAGAAACATTGACTCCCCAGTGAGAAACATTGACTCCCCAGTGAGAAACATTCAGTCCCAGGTGAGAAGCATTCACTCCCCAGTGAGAAACATTCAGTCCCAGGTGAGAAACATTCACTCCCCAGTGAGAAACATTCACTCCCCAGTGAGAAACATTCACTCCCCAGTGAGAAACATTCAGTCCCCAGTGAGAAACATTCACTCCTCTGTGAGAAACATTCACTCCTCTGTGAGAAACATTCAGTCCCCAGTGAGAAACATTCACTCCCCAGTGAGAAACATTCAGTCGCCAGTTAGAAACATTCACTCCCCCGTGAGAAATATTGACCCCCCCAGTCAGAAAAATTCACTCCCCAGTGCGAAACATTCCCTCCCCAGTGCGAAACATTCCCTCCCCAGCGAGAAACATTCACTCTGTGAGAAACATTCACTCCTCTGTGAGAAACATTCACTCCTCTGTGAGAAACATTCACTCCTCTGTGAGAAACATTCACTACTGTGAGAAACATTCACTCCCGATTGAGAACTATTCAGTCCCCAGCGTTTAACATTCACTCCCCAGCGAGAAACATTCACTCCTCTGTGAGAAACATTCACTCCCCAATGAGAAACATTCCCTCCCCAATGAGAAACTTTCCCACCCTAATGAGAAAGATTCACTCCCAAATGAGAAACTTTGACTCCCCAATGAGAAACATTCTCTCCACAATGAGATACATTCACCCCCCAATGAGAAACATCCACTCCCCAATGTGAAACATTCACTCCCCAATGAGAAACATTCACTCCCCAATGAGAAACTTTCACTCTCCAGTGAGAAACATTCAGTCCCAGGTGAGAAACATTCACTCCCCAGTGAGAAACATTCAGTCCCAGGTGAGAAACATTGACTCCCCAGTGAGAAACATTGACTCCCCAGTGAGAAACATTGACTCCCCAGTGAGAAACATTCAGTCCCAGGTGAGAAGCATTCACTCCCCAGTGAGAAACATTCAGTCCCAGGTGAGAAACATTCACTCCCCAGTGAGAAACGTTCACTCCCCAGTGAGAAACATTCACTCCCCAGTGAGAAACATTCACTCCCCAGTGAGAAACATTCACTCCCCAGTGAGAAACATTCAGTCCCCAGTGAGAAACATTCACTCCTCTGTGAGAAACATTCACTCCTCTGTGAGAAACATTCAGTCCCCAGTGAGAAACATTCACTCCCCAGTGAGAAACATTCAGTCGCCAGTTAGAAACATTCACTCCCCCGTGAGAAATATTGACCCCCCCAGTCAGAAAAATTCACTCCCCAGTGCGAAACATTCCCTCCCCAGCGAGAAACATTCACTCTGTGAGAAACATTCACTCCTCTGTGAGAAACATTCACTCCTCTGTGAGAAAAATTCACTACTGTGAGAAACATTCACTCCCGATTGAGAACTATTCAGTCCCCAGCGTTTAACATTCACTCCCCAGCGAGAAACATTCACTCCTCTGTGAGAAACATTCACTCCCCAATGAGAACCATTCACTCCCCAGTGGGAAACATTCAATCTCCAATGAGAAACTTTCCCTCCCCAGTAAGAAACATTCCCTCCACAATGAGATACATTCACTCCCCAGTGAGAAACATTCACTCCCCAATGAGAAACATTCACTCCCCAATGAGAAACATTCACTCCCCAATGAGAATCATTCACTGCCCAATGAGAAACATTCACTGCCCAATGAGAAACATTCACTCCCCAATGAGAAACATTCACTCGCAAAAGAGAAACTTTGATTCCCCAATGATAAACATTCACTCCCCAATGAGAAACATTCACTCCCCAGTGGGAAACATTCAATCTCCAATGAGAAAATTTCCCTCCCCAGTAAGAAACATTCCCTCCACAATGAGATATCTTCACTCCCCAGTGAGAAACTTTCACCCCCCAATGAGAAATATCCACTCCCCAAAGAGAAACATGCACTCACCAATGAGAAACATGCACTCACCAATGAGAAACATTCACTCCCCAGTGAGAAACATTCAGTCCTCAGTGAGAAACATTCACTCCCCAGTGAGAAACATTCACTCCACAGTGAGAAACAGTCAGTCCCCAGTGAGAAACATTCACTCATCTGTGAGAAACATTCCCTCCTCTGTGAGAAACATTCACTCCCCTGTGAGAAACATTCACTCCCCAGTGAGAAACATTCACTCCCCAGTGAGAAACATTCACTCCCCCGTGAGAAATATTGACCCCCCCAGTGAGAAACATTCACTCCCCAGCGAGAAACATTCCCTCCCCAGTGCGAAACATTCCCTCCCCAGCGAGAAACATTCACTCCTCTGTGAGAAACATTCACTCCTCTGTGAGAAACATTCACTCCTCTGTGAGAAACATTCACTCCTCTGTGAGAAACATTCACTCCCGATTGAGAACCATTCAGTCCCCAGCGTTTAACATTCACTCCCCAGTGAGAAACATTCACTCCCCAGTGAGAAACATTCACTCCCCAGCGAGAAACATTCACTCCTCTGTGAGAAACATTCAGTCCTCTGTGAGAAACATTCACTCCCCAATGAGAAACATTCACTCCCGAGTGAGAAACATTCACTCCCGAATGAGAAACATTCACTCCCGAGTGAGAAACATTCACTCCCCAGTGAGAAACATTCACTCCCAGTGAGAAACATTCACTCATTTATGAGAAACATTCACTCCCAATGAGAAACATTCCCTCCCCAATGAGAAACTTTCCCACCCTAATGAGAAAGATTCACTCCCAAATGAGAAAGATTCACTCCCCAATGAGACACATTCACTCCCCAGTGAGAAACATTCCCTCCACAATGAGAAACATTCACACCCCAATAAGAAACATGCACTCCCCAGGGAGAAACATTCGCTCCCCAGTGAGAAACATTCACTCCACTGTGAGAAACATTCACTCCTCTGTGAGAATCATTCACTCCCCAATGAGAAACATTCATTCCCCAATGAGAAACATTCACTCCTCTGTGAGAAACATTCATTTCCCAGTGTGAAACATTCACACCCCAACGAGAAACATTCACTCCCCAATGAGAAACATTCTATCCTCTGTGAGAAACATTCACTCCCCAGTGAGAAACATTCACTCCCCAGTGAGAAACATTCACTCCAAAGTGAGAATCATTCACTCCAAAGTGAGAATCATTCACTCCCCAATGAAAAACATTCACTCCCCAATGAGAAACCTTGACTCCCCAATGAGAAACATTCACTCCCAAATGAGAAACATTCACTCCCCAGTGGGAAACATTCAATCTCCAATGAGAAACTTTCCCTCCCCAGTAAGAAACATTCTCTCCACAATGAGATACATTCACTCCCCAGTGAGAAACATTCACTCCCCAATGAGAAACATCCACTCCCCAATGAGAAACATTCACTCCCCAATGAGAAACATTCACTCCCCAATGAGAAACATTCACTCCCCAATGAGAAACTTTCACTCTCCAGTGAGAAACATTCAGTCCCAGGTGAGAAACATTCACTCCCCAGTGAGAAACATTCAGTCCCAGGTGAGAAACATTGGCTCCCCAGTGAGAAACATTCAGTCCCCAATGAGAAACATTCACTCCCCAATGAGAAACATTCACTCCCCAATGAGAAACTTTCACTCTCCAGTGAGAAACATTCAGTCCCAGGTGAGAAACATTCACTCCCCAGTGAGAAACATTCAGTCCCAGGTGGGAAACATTCACTCCCCAGTGAGAAACATTCACTCCCCAGTGAGAAACATTCAGTCCTCAGTGAGAAACATTCACTCCTCTGTGAGAAACATTCACTCCTCTGTGAGAAACATTCAGTCCCCAGTGAGAAACATTCAGTCCCCAGTGAGAAACATTCACTCCCCAGTGAGAAACATTCACTCCCCAGTGAGAAACATTCAGTCGCCAGTTAGAAACATTCACTCCCCCGTGAGAAATATTGACCCCCCAGTCAGAAACATTCACTCCCCAGCGAGAAACATTCACTCCCCAGCGAGAAACATTCACTCTGTGAGAAACATTCACTCCTCTGTGAGAAACATTCACTCCTCTGTGAGAAACATTCACTACTGTGAGAAACATTCACTCCCGATTGAGAACTATTCAGTCCCCAGCGTTTAACATTCACTCCCCAGCGAGAAACATCCACTCCACAGCGAGAAACATTTACTCCTCTGTGAGAAACATTCACTCCCCAATGAGAACCATTCATTCCCCAATGAGAAACATTCCCTCCCCAATGAGAAACATTCCCTCCCCAATGAGAAAGATTCACTCCCCAATGAGAGACATTCACTCCCCAGAGAGAAACATTCCCTCCACAATGAGAAACATTCACACCCCAATGAGAAACATGCACTCCCCAGGGAGAAACATTCGCTCCCCAGGGAGAAACATTCGCTCCCCAGTAAGAAACATTCACTCCTCTGTGAGAAACATTCACTCCTCTGTGAGAATCATTCACTCCAAAGTGAGAATCATTCACACCAAAGTGAGAATCATTTACTCCAAAGTGAGAATCATTCACTCACCAGTGAGAAACATTCACTCCCCAGTGAGAAACATTCACTCTCCAGTGAGAAACATTCCCTCCCCAGTGAGAAACATTCCCTCCCCAGTGAGAAACATTCCCTCCCAAATGAGAAGCATTCACTCCCCAATGAGAAGCATTCACTCCCCAATGAGAAGCATTCACTCCGCAATGAGAATTATTCAATCCCCTGTGAGAAACATTCGCTACCCACTGAGAAACATTCGCTCCCCACTGAGAAACATTCGCTCCCCACTGAGAAACGTCGTTCCCCACTGAGAAACAATCACTCCCCAATGAGAAACATTCACTCCCGAATGAGAAACATTCTCTCCTGTGAGAAACATTCATTCCCCAGTGAGAAACATTTACTCCCCAGTTAGAAACATTCCATCCCCTGTGAAACATTCCCTCACCTGTGAGAAACATTCACTCCTCTCTGAGAAACATTCACTCCACTGTGATAAACATTCACTCCCCAGTGAGATACATTCACTCTTAGTGAGAAACATTCTCTCCTCTGAGAAACATTCACTCCCGAATGAGAAACATTCGCTCCCCAATGAAAAGACTCCCTCCAAGTGAGAAGCCTTCACTCCCCAGTGAGAAACATTCACTCCCCAGTGAGAAACATTCACTCCCCAGTGAGAAACATTCACTCCTTAATGAGAAACATTCCCTCCCCAATGAGAAACATTCCCTCCCCAATGAGAAACATTCCCTCCCCAATGAGAAAGATTCACTCCCCAATGAGACAAATTCACTCCCCAGTGAGAAACATTCCCTCCACAATGAGAAACATTCACACCCCAATGAGAAACATGCACTCCCCAGTAAGAAACATTCACTCCCCAATGAGAAACATTCACTCCCCAGTGTGAAACATTCACTCCCCAATGAGAAACATTCTCTCCTCTGTGAGAATCATTCACTCCCTGATGATAAACATTCACTCCCCAATGATAAACATTCACTCCCCAGTGAGAAACATTCACTCCCCAGTGAGAAACATTCACTCCCCAGTGAGAAACATTCACTCCCCAGTGAGAAACATTCACTCCCCAGTGAGAAACATTCACTCCCCAGTGAGAAACATTCACTCCCCAGTGAGAATCATTCACTCCCCAGTGAGAATCATTCACTCCCCAGTGAGAATCATTCACTCCAAAGTGAGAATCATTTACTCCAAAGTGAGAATCATTCACTCCCCAGTGAGAAACATTCACTCCCCAATGAGAAACGTTCACTCCCCAGTGAGAAGCATTCACTCCCCAGTGAGAAACATTCACTCCCCAGTGAGAAACATTCACTCCCCAGTGAGAAACATTCACTCCCCAGTGAGAAACATTCACTCCCCAGTGAGAAACATTCTATCCCCAATGAGAAACATTCCCTCCCCAATGAGAAACATTCCCTCCCAAATGAGAAGCATTCACTCCCCAATGAGAGGCATTCACTACGCCATGAGAATTATTCAATCCCCAGTGAGAAACATCCGCAATCCACTGAAAAGCATTCGCTCCCCACTGAGAAACATTCACTCCCCAGTGCGAAACAGTCACTCCCCAGTGAGAAACATTCACTCCACAGTGGGAAACATTCACTCCACAGTGAGAAACATTCACTCCACAGTGGGAAACATTCACTCCACAGTGAGAAACATTCCCTCCCGTGAGAAACATTCACTCCCCACTGAGAAACATTCGCTCCCCAGCGAGAAACATTCACTCCCCAGTGAGAAACATTCACTTCCCAGTGAGAAACATTCACTCCCCAGTGAGAAACATTCACTCCGCAGTGAGAAACCTTCACTCCCCAGTGAGAAACCTTCACTCCGCAGTGAGAAACCTTCACTCCCCAGTGAGAAACCTTCACTCCCCAGTGAGAAACCTTCACTCCCCAGTGAGAAACATTCACTCCCCAGTGAGAAACATTCCCTCCGCAGTGAGAAACAATCGCTTCCCACTGAGAAACATTCGCTCCCCACTGAGAAACATTCACTCCTCTGTTAGGAACATTCACTCCTCTGTGAGAAACATTCACTCCTTTGTGAGAAACATTCACTCCTCTGTGATAAACATTCACTCCTCTGTGAGTAACATTCACTCCTCTGTGAGAAACATTCACTCCTCTGTGAGAAACATTCACTCCTCTGTGAGAAACATTCACTCCTCTGTGAGAACCATTCACTCCCCAATGAGAAACATTCACTCCCCAATGAGAAACATTCACTCCCCAATGAGAAACATTCGATCCCAACTGAGAAACATCCACTCCTCTGAGAAACTTTCACTCCCCAGCGAGAAACTTTCACTCCCCAGCGAGAAACTTTCACTCCCGAGCGAGAAACATTCACTCCCGAGTGAGAAACATTCACTCCAGAGTGAGAAACATTCACTCCAGAGTGAGAAACAATCCCTCCCCAGTGAGAAACATTCCCTCCCAGTGAGAAACATTCACTCCCCAGTGAGAAACATTGACTCCCCAGTGAGAAACATTCACTCCTCTGTGAGAAACATTCACTCCTCTGTGAGAATCATTCACTCCCCAATGAGAAACATTCACTCCCCAGTGTGAAACATTCACACCCCAATGAGAAACATTCACTCCCCAATGAGAAACATTCTCTCCTCTGTGAGAATCATTCACTCCCTAATGATAAACATTCACTCCCCAATGATAAACATTCACTCCCCAGTGAGAAACATTCACTCCCCAGTGAGAAACATTCACTCCCCAGTGAGAAACATTCACTCCCCAGTGAGAAACATTCACTCCCCAGTGAGAATCATTCACACCAAAGTGAGAATCATTTACTCCAAAGTGAGAATCATTCACTCCCCAGTGAGAAACATTCACTCCCCAGTGAGAAACATTCACTCCCCAGTGAGAAACATTCCATCCCCAAAGAGAAACATTCCCTCCCTAGTGAGAAACATTCCCTCCCAAATGAGAAGCATTCACTCCCCAATGAGAAGCATTCACTCCCCAATGAGAAGCATTCACTCCCCAATGAGAAGCATTCACTCCGCAATGAGAATTATTCAATCCCCTGTGAGAAACATTCGCTACCCACTGAGAAACATTCGCTCCCCACTGAGAAACATTCGCTCCCCACTGAGAAACGTCGTTCCCCACTGAGAAACAATCACTCCCCAATGAGAAACATTCACTCCCGAATGAGAAACATTCTCTCCTGTGAGAAACATTCATTCCCCAGTGAGAAACATTTACTCCCCAGTGAGAAACATTCCATCCCCTGTGAAACATTCCCTCACCTGTGAGAAACATTCACTCCTCTCTGAGAAACATTCACTCCACTGTGATAAACATTCACTCCCCAGTGAGATACATTCACTCTTAGTGAGAAACATTCTCTCCTCTGAGAAACATTCACTCCCGAATGAGAAACATTCGCTCCCCAATGAAAAGACTCCCTCCAAGTGAGAAGCCTTCACTCCCCAGTGAGAAACATTCACTCCCCAGTGAGAAACATTCACTCCCAGTGAGAAACATTCACTCCTTAATGAGAAACATTCACTCCCCAATGAGAAACATTCCCTCCCCAATGAGAAACATTCCCTCCCCAATGAGAAACATTCACTCCCCAATGAGAAAGATTCACTCCCCAATGAGACACATTCACTCCCCCCAATGAGACACATTCACTCCCCAGTGAGAAACATTCCCTCCACAATCAGAAACATTCACACCCCAATGAGAAACATGCACTCCCCAGGGACAAACATTCGCTCCCCAGTAAGAAACATTCACTCCCCAATGAGAAACATTCACTCCCCAGTGTGAAACATTCACTCCCCAATGAGAAACATTCTCTCCTCTGTGAGAATCATTCACTCCCTGATGATAAACATTCACTCCCCAATGATAAACATTCACTCCCCAGTGAGAAACATTCACTCCCCAGTGAGAAACATTCACTCCCCAGTGAGAAACATTCACTCCCCAGTGAGAATCATTCACTCCCCAGTGAGAATCATTCACTCCAAAGTGAGAATCATTTACTCCAAAGTGAGAATCATTCACTCCCCAGTGAGAAACATTCACTCCCCAATGAGAAACGTTCACTCCCCAGTGAGAAGCATTCACTCCCCAGTGAGAAGCATTCACTCCCCAGTGAGAAACATTCACTCCCCAGTGAGAAACATTCACTCCCCAGTGAGAAACATTCACTTCCCCAGTGAGAAACATTCACTCCCCAAAGAGAAACATTCCCTCCCCAATGAGAAACATTCCCTCCCAAATGAGAAGCATTCACTCCCCAATGAGGAGCATTCACTCCCCAATGAGAAGCATTCACTCCGCAATGAGAATTATTCAATCCCCAGTGAGAAACATCCGCAATCCACTGAAAAGCATTCGCTCCCCACTGAGAAACAGTCACTCCCCAGTGAGAAACAGTCACTCCCCAGTGAGAAACATTCACTCCACAGTGGGAAACATTCACTCCACAGTGAGAAACATTCACTCCACAGTGGGAAACATTCACTCCACAGTGAGAAACATTCCCTCCCGTGAGAAACATTCACTCCCCACTGAGAAACATTCGCTCCCCAGCGAGAAACATTCACTGCCCAATGAGAAACATTCACTCCCCAGTGAGAAACATTCAGAACTCAATGAGAAACATTCACTCCCCAGTGAGAAACATTCACTCTCCAGTGAGAAATATTCACTTCCCAGTGAGAAACATTCACTCCCCAGTGAGAAACATTCACTCCGCAGTGAGAAACCTTCACTCCGCAGTGAGAAACCTTCACTCCGCAGTGAGAAACCTTCACTCCCCAGTGAGAAACCTTCACTCCCCAGTGAGAAACCTTCACTCCCCAGTGAGAAACCTTCACTCCCCAGTGAGAAACCTTCACTCCCCAGTGAGAAACATTCACTCCCCAGTGAGAAACATTCACTCCCCAGTGAGAAACATTCACTCCCCAGTGAGAAACATTCCCTCCGCAGTGAGAAACAATCGCTTCCCACTGAGAAACATTCGCTCCCCACTGAGAAACATTCACTCCTCTGTTAGGAACATTCACTCCCCAGCGAGAAACATTCACTCCTTTGTGAGAAACATTCACTCCTCTGTGAGAAACATTCACTCCCCAGTGAGAAACATTCAGTCGCCAGTTAGAAACATTCACTCCCCCGTGAGAAATATTGACCCCCCAGTCAGAAACATTCACTCCCCAGCGAGAAACATTCACTCCCCAGCGAGAAACATTCACTCCCCAGCGAGAAACATTCACTCTGTGAGAAACATTCACTCCTCTGTGAGAAACATTCACTCCTCTGTGAGAAACATTCACTACTGTGAGAAACATTCACTCCCGATTGAGAACTATTCAGTCCCCAGCGTTTAACATTCACTCCCCAGCGAGAAACATCCACTCCACAGCGAGAAACATTTACTCCTCTGTGAGAAACATTCACTCCCCAATGAGAACCATTCCCTCCCCAATGAGAAACATTCCCTCCCCAATGAGAAAGATTCACTCCCCAATGAGAGACATTCACTCCCCAGAGAGAAACATTCCCTCCACAATGAGAAACATTCACACCCCAATGAGAAACATGCACTCCCCAGGGAGAAACATTCGCTCCCCAGGGAGAAACATTCGCTCCCCAGTAAGAAACATTCACTCCTCTGTGAGAAACATTCACTCCTCTGTGAGAATCATTCACTCCAAAGTGAGAATCATTCACACCAAAGTGAGAATCATTTACTCCAAAGTGAGAATCATTCACTCACCAGTGAGAAACATTCACTCCCCAGTGAGAAACATTCACTCCCCAGTGAGAAACATTCCATCCCCAAAGAGAAACATTCCCTCCCCAGTGAGAAACATTCCCTCCCAAATGAGAAGCATTCACTCCCCAATGAGAAGCATTCACTCCCCAATGAGAAGCATTCACTCCGCAATGAGAATTATTCAATCCCCTGTGAGAAACATTCGCTACCCACTGAGAAACATTCGCTCCCCACTGAGAAACATTCGCTCCCCACTGAGAAACATTCGCTCCCCACTGAGAAACATTCACTCCCGAATGAGAAACATTCTCTCCTGTGAGAAACATTCATTCCCCAGTGAGAAACATTTACTCCCCAGTTAGAAACATTCCATCCCCTGTGAAACATTCCCTCACCTGTGAGAAACATTCACTCCTCTCTGAGAAACATTCACTCCACTGTGATAAACATTCACTCCCCAGTGAGATACATTCACTCTTAGTGAGAAACATTCTCTCCTCTGAGAAACATTCACTCCCGAATGAGAAACATTCGCTCCCCAATGAAAAGACTCCCTCCAAGTGAGAAGCCTTCACTCCCCAGTGAGAAACATTCACTCCCCAGTGAGAAACATTCACTCCCAGTGAGAAACATTCACTCCTTAATGAGAAACATTCACTCCCCAATGAGAAACATTCCCTCCCCAATGAGAAACATTCCCTCCCCAATGAGAAACATTCACTCCCCAATGAGAAAGATTCACTCCCCAATGAGACAAATTCACTCCCCAGTGAGAAACATTCCCTCCACAATGAGAAACATTCACACCCCAATGAGAAACATGCACTCCCCAGGGACAAACATTCGCTCCCCAGTAAGAAACATTCACTCCCCAATGAGAAACATTCACTCCCCAGTGTGAAACATTCACTCCCCAATGAGAAACATTCTCTCCTCTGTGAGAATCATTCACTCCCTGATGATAAACATTCACTCCCCAATGATAAACATTCACTCCCCAGTGAGAAACATTCACTCCCCAGTGAGAAACATTCACTCCCCAGTGAGAAACATTCACTCCCCAGTGAGAAACATTCACTCCCCAGTGAGAAACATTCACTCCCCAGTGAGAAACATTCACTCCCCAGTGAGAAACATTCACTCCCCAGTGAGAATCATTCACTCCCCAGTGAGAATCATTCACTCCAAAGTGAGAATCATTTACTCCAAAGTGAGAATCATTCACTCCCCAGTGAGAAACATTCACTCCCCAATGAGAAACGTTCACTCCCCAGTGAGAAGCATTCACTCCCCAGTGAGAAGCATTCACTCCCCAGTGAGAAACATTCACTCCCCAGTGAGAAACATTCACTCCCCAGTGAGAAACATTCACTCCCCAGTGAGAAACATTCCATCCCCAAAGAGAAACATTCCCTCCCCAATGAGAAACATTCCCTCCCAAATGAGAAGCATTCACTCCCCAATGAGGAGCATTCACTCCCCAATGAGAGGCATTCACTACGCCATGAGAATTATTCAATCCCCAGTGAGAAACATCCGCAATCCACTGAAAAGCATTCGCTCCCCACTGAGAAACATTCACTCCCCAGTGAGAAACAGTCACTCCCCAGTGAGAAACATTCACTCCACAGTGGGAAACATTCACTCCACAGTGAGAAACATTCACTCCACAGTGGGAAACATTCACTCCACAGTGAGAAACATTCCCTCCCGTGAGAAACATTCACTCCCCACTGAGAAACATTCGCTCCCCAGCGAGAAACATTCACTCCCCAGTGAGAAACATTCACTTCCCAGTGAGAAACATTCACTCCCCAGTGAGAAACATTCACTCCGCAGTGAGAAACCTTCACTCCCCAGTGAGAAACCTTCACTCCCCAGTGAGAAACCTTCACTCCGCAGTGAGAAACCTTCACTCCCCAGTGAGAAACCTTCACTCCCCAGTGAGAAACCTTCACTCCCCAGTGAGAAACATTCCCTCCGCAGTGAGAAACAATCGCTTCCCACTGAGAAACATTCGCTCCCCACTGAGAAACATTCACTCCTCTGTTAGGAACATTCACTCCTCTGTGAGAAACATTCACTCCTTTGTGAGAAACATTCACTCCTCTGTGATAAACATTCACTCCTCTGTGAGTAACATTCACTCCTCTGTGAGAAACATTCACTCCTCTGTGAGAAACATTCACTCCTCTGTGAGAAACATTCACTCCTCTGTGAGAACCATTCACTCCCCAATGAGAAACATTCACTCCCCAATGAGAAACATTCACTCCCCAATGAGAAACATTCGATCCCAACTGAGAAACATCCACTCCTCTGAGAAACTTTCACTCCCCAGCGAGAAACTTTCACTCCCGAGCGAGAAACATTCACTCCCGAGTGAGAAACATTCACTCCAGAGTGAGAAACATTCACTCCAGAGTGAGAAACAATCCCTCCCCAGTGAGAAACATTCCCTCCCAGTGAGAAACATTCACTCCCCAGTGAGAAACATTGACTCCCCAGTGAGAAACATTCACTCCTCTGTGAGAAACATTCACTCCTCTGTGAGAATCATTCACTCCCCAATGAGAAAGATTCACTCCCCAGTGTGAAACATTCACACCCCAATGAGAAACATTCACTCCCCAATGAGAAACATTCTCTCCTCTGTGAGAATCATTCACTCCCTAATGATAAACATTCACTCCCCAATGATAAACATTCACTCCCCAGTGAGAAACATTCACTCCCCAGTGAGAAACATTCACTCCCCAGTGAGAAACATTCACTCCCCAGTGTGAATCATTCACACCAAAGTGAGAATCATTTACTCCAAAGTGAGAATCATTCACTCCCCAGTGAGAAACATTCACTCCCCAGTGAGAAACATTCACTCCCCAGTGAGAAACATTCCATCCCCAAAGAGAAACATTCCCTCCCCAGTGAGAAACATTCCCTCCCAAATGAGAAGCATTCACTCCCCAATGAGAAGCATTCACTCCCCAATGAGAAGCATTCACTCCCCAATGAGAAGCATTCACTCCGCAATGAGAATTATTCAATCCCCTGTGAGAAACATTCGCTACCCACTGAGAAACATTCGCTCCCCACTGAGAAACATTCGCTCCCCACTGAGAAACGTCGTTCCCCACTGAGAAACAATCACTCCCCAATGAGAAACATTCACTCCCGAATGAGAAACATTCTCTCCTGTGAGAAACATTCATTCCCCAGTGAGAAACATTTACTCCCCAGTGAGAAACATTCCATCCCCTGTGAAACATTCCCTCACCTGTGAGAAACATTCACTCCTCTCTGAGATACATTCACTCTTAGTGAGAAACATTCTCTCCTCTGAGAAACATTCACTCCCGAATGAGAAACATTCGCTCCCCAATGAAAAGACTCCCTCCAAGTGAGAAGCCTTCACTCCCCAGTGAGAAACATTCACTCCCCAGTGAGAAACATTCACTCCCAGTGAGAAACATTCACTCCTTAATGAGAAACATTCACTCCCCAATGAGAAACATTCCCTCCCCAATGAGAAACATTCCCTCCCCAATGAGAAACATTCACTCCCCAATGAGACACATTCACTCCCCCCAATGAGACACATTCACTCCCCAGTGAGAAACATTCCCTCCACAATCAGAAACATTCACACCCCAATGAGAAACATGCACTCCCCAGGGACAAACATTCGCTCCCCAGTAAGAAACATTCACTCCCCAATGAGAAACATTCACTCCCCAGTGTGAAACATTCACTCCCCAATGAGAAACATTCTCTCCTCTGTGAGAATCATTCACTCCCTGATGATAAACATTCACTCCCCAATGATAAACATTCACTCCCCAGTGAGAAACATTCACTCCCCAGTGAGAAACATTCACTCCCCAGTGAGAAACATTCACTCCCCAGTGAGAATCATTCACTCCCCAGTGAGAATCATTCACTCCAAAGTGAGAATCATTTACTCCAAAGTGAGAATCATTCACTCCCCAGTGAGAAACATTCACTCCCCAATGAGAAACGTTCACTCCCCAGTGAGAAGCATTCACTCCCCAGTGAGAAACATTCACTCCCCAGTGAGAAACATTCACTCCCCAGTGAGAAACATTCACTCCCCAGTGAGAAACATTCACTCCCCAGTGAGAAACATTCACTCCCCAGTGAGAAACATTCACTCCCCAAAGAGAAACATTCCCTCCCCAATGAGAAACATTCCCTCCCAAATGAGAAGCATTCACTCCCCAATGAGGAGCATTCACTCCCCAATGAGAAGCATTCACTCCGCAATGAGAATTATTCAATCCCCAGTGAGAAACATCCGCAATCCACTGAAAAGCATTCGCTCCCCACTGAGAAACATTCACTCCCCAGTGAGAAACAGTCACTCCCCAGTGAGAAACATTCACTCCACAGTGGGAAACATTCACTCCACAGTGAGAAACATTCACTCCACAGTGGGAAACATTCACTCCACAGTGAGAAACATTCCCTCCCGTGAGAAACATTCACTCCCCACTGAGAAACATTCGCTCCCCAGCGAGAAACATTCACTGCCCAATGAGAAACATTCACTCCCCAGTGAGAAACATTCAGAACTCAATGAGAAACATTCACTCCCCAGTGAGAAACATTCACTCTCCAGTGAGTAATATTCACTTCCCAGTGAGAAACATTCACTCCCCAGTGAGAAACATTCACTCCGCAGTGAGAAACCTTCACTCCGCAGTGAGAAACCTTCACTCCCCAGTGAGAAACCTTCACTCCCCAGTGAGAAACATTCACTCCCCAGTGAGAAACATTCACTCCCCAGTGAGAAACATTCACTCCCCAGTGAGAAACATTCACTCCCCAGTGAGAAACATTCACTCCCCAGTGAGAAACATTCCCTCCGCAGTGAGAAACAATCGCTTCCCACTGAGAAACATTCGCTCCCCACTGAGAAACATTCACTCCTCTGTTAGGAACATTCACTCCCCAGCGAGAAACATTCACTCCTTTGTGAGAAACATTCACTCCTCTGTGAGAAACATTCACTCCTCTGTGAGAAACATTCACTCCTCTGTGAGAAACATTCACTCCTCTGTGAGAAACATTCACTCCTCTGTGAGAAACATTCACTCCTCTGTGAGTAACATTCACTCCTCTGTGAGAAACATTCACTCCTCTGTGAGAAACATTCACTCCTCTGTGAGAAACATTCACTCCTCTGTGAGAAACATTCACTCCTCTGTGAGAACCATTCACTCCCCAATGAGAAACATTCACTCCCCAATGAGAAACATTCACTCCCCAATGAGAAACATTCACTCCCCAATGAGAAACATTCGATCCCAACTGAGAAACATCCACTCCTCTGAGAAACTTTCACACCCCAGCGAGAAACTTTCACTCCCGAGCGAGAAACATTCACTCCCGAGTGAGAAACATTCACTCCAGAGTGAGAAACATTCACTCCAGAGTGAGAAACAATCCCTCCCCAGTGAGAAACATTCACTCCCAGTGAGAAACATTCACTCCCCAGTGAGAAACATTGACTCCCCAGTGAGAAACATTCATTCCTCTGTGAGAAACATTCACTCCTCTGTGAGAAACATTCACTCCTCTGTGAGAAACATTCACTCCACAGAGACACATTCACTCCCCAACGAGAAACATTCACTCCCCAACGAGAAACATTCACTCCCCAACGTGAAACATTCACTCCCCAATGAGAAACATTCACTCCCCAATGAGAAACATTCACTCCCCAATGAGAAACATTCACTCCCCAAAGAAAACATTCACTCCCCAGTGAGATCCTTTCACTCCCCAATGAGAAACATTCACTCCCCAGTGAGAAACATTCACTCCCCAGTGAGAAACATTCATTCCCCAATGAGAAACATTCGCTCCCCAGTGAGAATCATTCAATCCTCTGCAGAAACATTCACTCCCCAATGAGAAATATTCACGCCTCAATGAGAAACATTCACTCCCCAGTCAGAAACATTCTCTCCCCATGAGAAACTTAACTCCCCAGTGAGAAACATTCACTCCTCAGGTGAGAAACATTCACTCCCCAATGATAAAGATTCACTCCCCAATGATAAACATTCACTCCCCAGTGAGAACCATTCGCTCCACAGTGAGAAACATTCACTCCACAGTGAGAAACATTCACTCCGCCGTGAGAAACATTCGCTGCGCAGTGAGAAACATTGCCTCCCCAGTGAGAAACATTCGCTCCCCAGTGAGAAACATTCGCTCCCCAGTGTGAAACATTCACTCCCCAGTGTGAAACATTCACTCCCCAATGAGAAACATTCACTCCCCAGTGAGAACCACTCACTCCCCAGTGAGAAACATTCACTACTAAATGAGAAACTTTCAATCCCCAGTGAGAAAGATTCACTCCCCAGAGAGAAACATTCCCTCCCCAGTGATAAACATTCTCTTCACAGTGAGAAACATTCACTCCTCTGTGAGAAACATTCACTCCTCTGTGAGAAACATTCACTCCTCTGTGAGAAACATTCACTCCTCTGTGATAAACATTCACTCCACAGTGAGAAACATTCACTCCCCAATCAGAATCATTCACTCCCCGATGAAAAACATTCGCCCACCAGTGAGAAACATTCCCTCCCGTGAGAAACATTCACTCCCCTGTGAGAAACATTCACACCCCAGTGAGAAACATTCACTCCCCAGCGAGAAACAGTCACTTCCCAGCGAGAAACACTCACTCCCCAGTGAGAAATATTCACTCCTCTGTGAGAAACATACACTCCTCTGTGAGAATCTTTCACTCCTCTGTGAGAAACATTCACTCCCCAGTGAGATCCTTTCACTCCCCAATGAGAAACATTCACTCCCCAATGAGAAACATTCGATCCCCACTGAGAAACATCCACTCCTCTGTGAGAAACATTCACCCCCAGCGAGAAACTTTCACTCCCGAGTGGGAAATGATCACTCCCGAGTGAGAAACATTCACTCCCGAGTGAGAAACATTCACTCCCGAGTGAGGAACATTCACTCCACAATGAGAAACATTCAGTCCTCTGTGGGAAACATTCACTCCCCAGCGAGAAACATTCACTCCATGGCGAGAAACATTCACTCCCCGGTGAGAATCATTCACTCCCCAGCTTGTCACATTCACTCCCCAGCGAGAAACATTCACTCCCCAGCAAGAAACATTCACTCCTCTGTGAGAAACATTCACTCCCGAGTGAGAAACTTTCACTCCCGAGTGAGAAACAATCCCTCCCAGTGAGAAACAATCCGTCCCCAGTGAGAAACATTCACTCCCCAGTGAGAAACATTCACTCCCCAGTGAGAAACATTCACTCCCCAGTGAGAAACATTGACTCCCGAGTGAGAAACTTTCACTCCCGAGTGAGAAACAATCCCTCCCAGTGAGAAACAATCCGTCCCCAGTGAGAAACATTCACTCCTCTGTGAGAAACATTCACTCCTCTGTGAGAAACATTCACTCCTCTGTGAGAAACATTCACTCCTCTGTGAGAAACATTCACTCCTCTGTGAGAAACATTCACTCCCCAATGAGAACCATTCACTCCCCAATGAGAAACATTAACTCCCCAATGAGAAACATTCGATCCCCAGTGAGAAACATCCACTCCTCTGAGAAACTTTCACTCCCCAGCGAGAAACTTTCACTCCCGAGCGAGAACCATTCACTCCCCAATGAGAAACATTCACTACCCAATGAGAAACATTCACCCCCCAATGAGAAACATTCACTCCCCAATGAAAACATTCACTCCCCAATGAGAAACATTCACTCTCCAGTGACAAACATTTACTCCCCTGAGAGAAACATTCCCTCCCCAGTGAGAAACATTCCCTCCCCTATGAGAAACATTCTCTCCCCAGTGAGAAACATTCGCTCCCCAATGAGAAACATTCACTCCTTTGTGAGAAACATTCATTCTCCAGTGAGAAACATTCACTCCCAAATGAGAATAATTCCCTCCCCAGTGAGAAACATCCGCAATCCACTGAAAAGCATTCGCTCCCCACTGAGAAACATTCACTCCCCAGTGAGAAACAGTCCCTCCCCAGTGAGAAACATTCACTCCACAGTGGGAAACATTCACTCCACAGTGAGAAACATTCCCTCCCGTGAGAAACATTCACTCCCCACTGAGAAACATTCGCTCCCCAGCGAGAAACATTCACTGCCCAATGAGAAACATTCACTCCCCAGTGAGAAACATTCAGAACTCAATGAGAAACATTCAATCCCCAGTGAGAAACATTCACTCCCCAGTGAGAAACATTCACTTCCCAGTGAGAAACATTCACTCCCCAGTGACAAACATTCACTCCGCAGTGAGAAACCTTCACTCCCCAGTGAGAAACCTTCACTCCGCAGTGAGAAACCTTCACTCCCCAGTGAGAAACCTTCACTCCCCAGTGAGAAACATTCACTCCCCAGTGAGAAGCATTCACTCCCCAGTGAGAAACATTCCCTCCGCAGTGAGAAACAATCACTTCCCTCTGAGAAACTTTCACTCCCCAGCGAGAAACCTTCACTCCCCAGTGAGAAACATTCACTCCCCAAAGAGAAACATTCTCTCCCCAGTGAGAAACATTCGCTCCCCAATTAGAAACATTCACTCCTTTGTGAGAAACATTCATTCTCCAGTGAGAAACATTCACTCCCAAATGAGAAAAATTCCCTCCCCAGTGAGAAACATCCGCAATCCACTGAAAAGCATTCGCTCCCCACTGAGAAACATTCACTCCCCAGTGAGAAACAGTCACTCCCCAGTGAGAAACATTCACTCCACAGTGGGAAACATTCACTCCACAGTGAGAAACATTCCCTCCCGTGAGAAACATTCACTCCCCACTGAGAAACATTCGCTCCCCAGCGAGAAACATTCACTGCCCAATGAGAAACATTCACTCCCCAGTGAGAAACATTCAGAACTCAATGAGAAACATTCACTCCCCAGTGAGAAACATTCACTCCCCAGTGAGAAACATTCACTTCCCAGTGAGAAACATTCACTCCCCAGTGAGAAACATTCACTCCGCAGTGAGAAACCTTCACTCCCCAGTGAGAAACCTTCACTCCGCAGTGAGAAACCTTCACTCCCCAGTGAGAAACCTTCACTCCCCAGTGAGAAACATTCACTCTCCAGTGAGAAGCATTCACTCCCCAGTGAGAAACATTCCCTCCGCAGTGAGAAACAATCACTTCCCACTGAGAAACATTCGCTCCCCACTGAGAAACATTCACTCCTCTGTTAGGAACATTCACTCCCCAGCGAGAAACATTCACTCCTTTGTGAGAAACATTCACTCCTCTGTGAGAAACATTGACTCCTCTGTGAGAAACATTCACTCCTCTGTGAGAAACATTCACTCCTCTGTGATAAACATTCACTCCTCTGTGAGAAACATTCACTCCTGTGAGAAACATTCACTCCTCTGTGAGAAACATTCACTCCTCTGTGAGAACCATTCACTCCCCAATGAGAAACATTCACTCCCCACTGAGAAACATTCGATCCCAACTGAGAAACATCCACTCCTCTGAGAAACTTTCACTCCCCAGCGAGAAACCTTCACTCCCCAGTGAGAAACATTCACTCCCCAAAGAGAAACATTCACTCCCCAGTGGGAAACATTCACTCCCCAGTGAGAAACATTCACTCCCCAGTGAGAAACATTCACTCCCCAGTGAGAAACATTCACTCCCCAGTGAGAAACATTCATTCCCCAATGAGAAACATTCGCTCCCCAGTGAGAATCATTCAATCCTCTGTAGAAACATTCACTCCCCAATGAGAAATATTCACGCCTCAATGAGAAACATTCACTCCCCAGTCAGAAACATTCTCTCCCCATGAGAAACTTAACTCCCCAGTGAGAAACATTCACTCCTCAGGTGAGAAACATTCACTCCCCAATGATAAAGATTCACTCCCCAATGATAAACATTCACTCCCCAGTGAGAAACATTCGCTCCACAGTGAGAAACATTCACTCCACAGTGAGAAACATTCACTCCGCCGTGAGAAACATTCGCTGCGCAGTGAGAAACATTCACTACGCAGTGAGAAACATTGCCTCCCCACTAGGAAACATTCGCTCCCCAGTGATAAACATTCGCTCCCCAGTGAGAAACATTCACTCCCCAGTGGGAAATATTCACTCCCCAGTGAGAAATATTCACTCCCCAGTGAGAAACATTCACTTCCCAGTGAGAAACATTCATTCCCCAATGAGAAACATTCGCTCCCCAGTGAGAATCATTCAATCCTCTGTAGAAACATTCACTCCCCAATGAGAAATATTCACGCCTCAATGAGAAACATTCACTCCCCAGTCAGAAACATTCTCTCCCCATGAGAAACTTAACTCCCCAGTGAGAAACATTCACTCCTCAGGTGAGAAACATTCACTCCCCAATGATAAAGATTCACTCCCCAATGATAAACATTCACTCCCCAGTGAGAAACATTCGCTCCACAGTGAGAAACATTCACTCCACAGTGAGAAACATTCACTCCGCCGTGAGAAACATTCACTCCGCCGTGAGAAACATTCGCTGCGCAGTGAGAAACATTCACTCCGCAGTGAGAAACATTCACTCCCCAGTGAGAAACATTCACTCCCCAGTGAGAAACATTCATTCCCCAATGAGAAACATTCGCTCCCCAGTGAGAATCATTCAATCCTCTGTAGAAACATTCACTCCCCAATGAGAAATATTCACGCCTCAATGAGAAACATTCACTCCCCAGTCAGAAACATTCTCTCCCCATGAGAAACTTAACTCCCCAGTGAGAAACATTCACTCCCCAACGTTTAACATTCACTCCCCAGCGAGAAACATTCACTCCCCAGCGAGAAACATTCACTCCTCTGTGAGAAACATTCACTCCTCTGAGAGAAACATTCAATCCCCAATGAGAAACATTCACTCCCGAGTGAGAAACATTCACTCCCGAATGAGAAACATTCACTCCCGAGTGAGAAACATTCACTCCCCAGTGAGAAACATTCACTCCCAGTGAGAAACATTCACTACTTAATGAGAAACATTCACTCCCCAATGAGAAACATTCCCTCCCCAATGAGAAACTTTCCCTCCCCAATGAGAAACATTCACTCCCCAATGAGAAACATTCACTCCCCAATGAGAAAGATTCACTCCCCAATGAGACACATTCACTCCCCAGTGAGAAACATTCCCTCCACAATGAGAAACATTCACACCCCAATAAGAAACATGCACTCCCCAGGGAGAAACATTCACTCCTCTGTGAGAAACATTCACTCCTCTGTGAGAATCATTCACTCCCCAATGAGAAACATTCATTCCCCAATGAGAAACATTCACTCCCCAGTGTGAAACATTCACACCCCAACGAGAAACATTCACTCCCCAATGAGAAACATTCTCTCCTCTGTGAGAAACATTCACTCCCCAATGATAAACATTCACTCCCCAGTGAGAAACATTCACTCCAAAGTGAGAATCATTCACTCCCCAATGAGAAACATTCACTCCCCAATGAGAAACATTCACTCCCCAATGAGAAACTTTGACTCCCCAATGAGAAACATTCTCTCCACAATGAGATACATTCACTCCCCAGTGAGAAACATTCACCCCCCAATGAGAAACATCCACTCCCCAATGAGAAACATCCACTCCCCAATGAGAAACATTCACTCCCCAATGAGAAACATTCACTGCCCAATGAGAAACTTTCACTCTCCAGTGAGAAACATTCAGTCCCAGGTGAGAAACATTCACTCCCCAGTGAGAAACATTCAGTCCCAGGTGAGAAACATTGACTCCCCAGTGAGAAACATTGACTCCCCAGTGAGAAACATTCAGTCCCAGGTGAGAAACATTCACTCCCCAGTGAGAAACATTCAGTCCCAGGTGAGAAACATTCACTCCCCAGTGAGAAACATTCACTCCCCAGTGAGAAACATTCACTCCCCAGTGAGAAACATTCAGTCCCCAGTGAGAAACATTCACTCCTCTGTGAGAAACATTCGCTCCTCTGTGAGAAACATTCAGTCCCCAGTGAGAAACATTCACTCCCCAGTGAGAAACATTCAGTCGCCAGTTAGAAACATTCACTCCCCCGTGAGAAATATTGACCCCCACAGTCAGAAACATTCACTCCCCAGCGAGAAACATTCCCTCCCCAGTGAGAAACATTCACTCTGTGAGAAACATTCACTCCTCTGTGAGAAACATTCACTCCTCTGTGAGAAACATTCACTCCTCTGTGAGAAACATTCACTACTGTGAGAAACATTCACTCCCGATTGAGAACTATTCAGTCCCCAGCGTTTAACATTCACTCCCCAGCGAGAAACATTCACTCCCCAGCGAGAAACATTCACTCCTCTGTGAGAAACATTCACTCCCCAATGAGAATCATTCACTCCCCAATGAGAAACATTCACTCCCCAATGACAAACATTCACTCCCCAGTGGGAAACATTCAATCTCCAATGAGAAACTTTCCCTCCCCAGTAAGAAACATTCCCTCCACAGTGAGATACATTCACTCCCCAGTGAGAAACATTCGCTCCCCAATGAGAAACATTCACTCCTTTGTGAGAAACATTCATTCTCCAGTGAGAAACATTCACTCCCAAATGAGAAAAATTCCCTCCCCAGTGAGAAACATCCGCAATCCACTGAAAAGCATTCGCTCCCCACTGAGAAACATTCACTCCCCAGTGAGAAACAGTCACTCCCCAGTGAGAAACATTCACTCCACAGTGGGAAACATTCACTCCACAGTGAGAAACATTCCCTCCCGTGAGAAACATTCACTCCCCACTGAGAAACATTCGCTCCCCAGCGAGAAACATTCACTCCCCAGTGAGAAACATTCAGAACTCAATGAGAAACATTCACTCCCCAGTGAGAAACATTCACTCCCCAGTGAGAAACATTCACTCCCCAGTGAGAAACATTCACTTCCCAGTGAGAAACATTCACTCCCCAGTGAGAAACATTCACTCCGCAGTGAGAAACATTCACTCCGCAGTGAGAAACCTTCACTCCCCAGTGAGAAACCTTCACTCCGCAGTGAGAAACCTTCACTCCCCAGTGAGAAACCTTCACTCCCCAGTGAGAAACCTTCACTCCCCAGTGAGAAACATTCACTCCCCAGTGAGAAGCATTCACTCCCCAGTGAGAAACATTCCCTCCGCAGTGAGAAACAATCACTTCCCTCTGAGAAACTTTCACTCCCCAGCGAGAAACCTTCACTCCCCAGTGAGAAATATTCACTCCCCAAAGAGAAACATTCTCTCCCCAGTGAGAAACATTCGCTCCCCAATTAGAAACATTCACTCCTTTGTGAGAAACATTCATTCTCCAGTGAGAAACATTCACTCCCAAATGAGAAAAATTCCCTCCCCAGTGAGAAACATCCGCAATCCACTGAAAAGCATTCGCTCCCCACTGAGAAACATTCACTCCCCAGTGAGAAACATTCACTCCACAGTAGGAAACATTCACTCCACAGTGAGAAACATTCCCTCCCGTGAGAAATATTCACTCCCCACGGAGAAACATTCGCTCCCCAGCGAGAAACATTCACTGCCCAATGAGAAACATTCACTCCCCAGTGAGAAACATTCAGAACTCAATGAGAAACATTCACTCCCCAGTGAGAAACATTCACTCCCCAGTGAGAAACATTCACTTCCCAGTGAGAAACATTCACTCCCCAGTGAGAAACATTCACTCCGCAGTGAGAAACCTTCACTCCCCAGTGAGAAACCTTCACTCCCCAGTGAGAAACCTTCACTCCGCAGTGAGAAACCTTCACTCCGCAGTGAGAAACCTTCACTCCCCAGTGAGAAACCTTCACTCCCCAGTGAGAAACATTCACTCCCCAGTGAGAAGCATTCACTCCCCAGTGAGAAACATTCCCTCCGCAGTGAGAAACAATCACTTCCCACTGAGAAACATTCGCTCCCCACTGAGAAACATTCACTCCTCTGTTAGGAACATTCACTCCCCAGCGAGAAACATTCACTCCTTTGTGAGAAACATTCACTCCTCTGTGAGAAACATTGACTCCTCTGTGAGAAACATTCACTCCTCTGTGAGAAACATTCACTCCTCTGTGATAAACATTCACTCCTCTGTGAGTAACATTCACTCCTGTGATAAACATTCACTCCTCTGTGAGAAACATTCACTCCTCTGTGAGAACCATTCACTCCCCAAAGAGAAACATTCACTCCCCAGTGGGAAACATTCACTCCCCAGTGAGAAACATTCACTCCCCAGTGAGAAACATTCACTCCCCAGTGAGAAACATTCACTCCCCAGTGAGAAACATTCACTCCCCAGTGAGAAACATTCACTCCCCAGTGAGAAACATTCATTCCCCAATGAGAAACATTCGCTCCCCAGTGAGAATCATTCAATCCTCTGTAGAAACATTCACTCCCCAATGAGAAATATTCACGCCTCAATGAGAAACATTCACTCCCCAGTCAGAAACATTCTCTCCCCATGAGAAACTTAACTCCCCAGTGAGAAACATTCACTCCTCAGGTGAGAAACATTCACTCCCCAATGATAAAGATTCACTCCCCAATGATAAACATTCACTCCCCAGTGAGAAACATTCGCTCCACAGTGAGAAACATTCACTCCGCCGTGAGAAACATTCGCTGCGCAGTGAGAAACATTCACTCCGCAGTGAGAAACATTGCCTCCCCACTAGGAAACATTCGCTCCCCAGTGATAAACATTCGCTCCCCAGTGAGAAACATTCACTCCCCAGTGGGAAACATTCACTCCCCAGTGAGAAACATTCACTCCCCAGTGAGAAACATTCACTCCCCAGTGAGAAACATTCATTCCCCAATGAGAAACATTCGCTCCCCAGTGAGAATCATTCAATCCTCTGTAGAAACATTCACTCCCCAATGAGAAATATTCACGCCTCAATGAGAAACATTCACTCCCCAGTCAGAAACATTCTCTCCCCATGAGAAACTTAACTCCCCAGTGAGAAACATTCACTCCTCAGGTGAGAAACATTCACTCCCCAATGATAAAGATTCACTCCCCAATGATAAACATTCACTCACCAGTGAGAAACATTCGCTCCACAGTGAGAAACATTCACTCCACAGTGAGAAACATTCACTCCGCCGTGAGAAACATTCGCTGCGCAGTGAGAAACATTCACTCCGCAGTGAGAAACATTCACTCCCCAGTGAGAAACATTCACTCCCCAGTGAGAAACATTCATTCCCCAATGAGAAACATTCGCTCCCCAGTGAGAATCATTCAATCCTCTGTAGAAACATTCACTCCCCAATGAGAAATATTCACGCCTCAATGAGAAACATTCACTCCCCAGTCAGAAACATTCTCTCCCCATGAGAAACTTAACTCCCCAGTGAGAAACATTCACTCCTCAGGTGAGAAACATTCACTCCCCAATGATAAAGATTCACTCCCCAATGATAAACATTCACTCCCCAGTGAGAAACATTCGCTCCCCAGTGAGAAACATTCGCTCCACAGTGAGAAACATTCACTCCACAGTGAGAAACATTCACTCCGCCGTGAGAAACATTCGCTGCGCAGTGAGAAACATTCACTCCGCAGTGAGAAACATTGCCTCCCCACTAGGAAACATTCGCTCCCCAGTGAGAAACATTCGCTCCCCAGTGAGAAACATTCACTCCCCAGTGGGAAACATTCACTCCCCAGTGAGAAACATTCACTCCCCAGTGAGAAACATTCACTCCCCAGTGAGAAACATTCATTCCCCAATGAGAAACATTCGCTCCCCAGTGAGAATCATTCAATCCTCTGTAGAAACATTCACTCCCCAATGAGAAATATTCACGCCTCAATGAGAAACATTCACTCCCCAGTCAGAAACATTCTCTCCCCATGAGAAACTTAACTCCCCAGTGAGAAACATTCACCCCCCAATGAGAAACATCCACTCCCCAATGATAAAGATTCACTCCCCAATGATAAACATTCACTCCCCAGTGAGAAACATTCGCTCCACAGTGAGAAACATTCACTCCACAGTGAGAAACATTCACTCCGCCGTGAGAAACATTCGCTGCGCAGTGAGAAACATTCACTCCGCAGTGAGAAACATTCACTCCCCAGTGAGAAACATTCAATCCCCAATGAGAAACATTCACTCCCGAGTGAGAAACATTCACTCCCGAATTAGAAACATTCACTCCCGAGTGAGAAACATTCACTCCCCAGTGAGAAACATTCACTCCCAGTGAGAAACATTCACTACTTAATGAGAAACATTCACTCCCCATTGAGAAACATTCCCTCCCCAATGAGAAACTTTCCCTCCCCAATGAGAAACATTCACTCCCCAATGAGAAACATTCACTCCCCAATGAGAAAGATTCACTCCCCAATGAGACACATTCACTCCCCAGTGAGAAACATTCCCTCCAGAATGAGAAACATTCACACCCCAATAAGAAACATGCACTCCCCAGGGAGAAACATTCACTCCTCTGTGAGAAACATTCACTCCTCTGTGAGAATCATTCACTCCCCAATGAGAAACATTCATTCCCCAATGAGAAACATTCACTCCTCTGTGAGAAACATTCACTCCCCAGTGTGAAACATTCACACCCCAACGAGAAACATTCACTCCCCAATGAGAAACATTCTCTCCTCTGTGAGAAACATTCACTCCCCAATGATAAACATTCACTCCCCAGTGAGAAACATTCACTCCAAAGTGAGAATCATTCACTCCAAAGTGAGAATCATTCACTCCCCAATGAGAAACATTCACTCCCCAATGAGAAACTTTGACTCCCCAATGAGAAACTTTGACTCCCCAATGAGAAACATTCTCTCCACAATGAGAAACATTCACCCCCCAATGAGAAACATCCACTCCCCAATGAGAAACATTCACTCCCCAATGAGAAACATTCACTGCCCAATGAGAAACTTTCACTCTCCAGTGAGAAACATTCAGTCCCAGGTGAGAAACATTCACTCCCCAGTGAGAAACATTCAGTCCCAGGTGAGAAACATTGACTCCCCAGTGAGAAACATTGACTCCCCAGTGAGAAACATTCAGTCCCAGGTGAGAAACATTCACTCCCCAGTGAGAAACATTCAGTCCCAGGTGAGAAACATTCACTCCCCAGTGAGAAACATTCACTCCCCAGTGAGAAACATTCACTCTGTGAGAAACATTCACTCCTCTGTGAGAAACATTCACTCCTCTGTGAGAAACATTCACTCCTCTGTGAGAAACATTCACTACTGTGAGAAACATTCACTCCCGATTGAGAACTATTCAGTCCCCAGCGTTTAACATTCACTCCCCAGCGAGAAACATTCACTCCCCAGCGAGAAACATTCACTCCTCTGTGAGAAACATTCACTCCCCAATGAGAACCATTCACTCCCCAATGAGAAACATTCACTCCCCAATGAGAAACATTCACTCCCCAGTGGGAAACATTCAATCTCCAATGAGAAACTTTCCCTCCCCAGTAAGAAACATTCCCTCCACAGTGAGATACATTCACTCCCCAGTGAGAAACATTCACTCCCCAATGAGAAACATTCACTCCCCAATGAGAATCATTCACT
Source organism: Scyliorhinus torazame (assembly GCF_047496885.1). Taxonomy (NCBI): domain Eukaryota; kingdom Metazoa; phylum Chordata; class Chondrichthyes; order Carcharhiniformes; family Scyliorhinidae; genus Scyliorhinus; species Scyliorhinus torazame. The sequence goes on from NW_027308241.1 coordinate 50,345, forward strand.
CCCCAATGAGAAACATTCACTCCCCAATGAGAAACATTCACTCCCCAGTGGGAAACATTCAATCTCCAATGAGAAAATTTACCTCCCCAGTAAGAAACATTCCCTCCACAATGAGATATCTTCACTCCCCAGTGAGAAACCTTCACCCCCCAATGAGAAATATCCACTCCCCAATGAGAAACATGCACTCACCAATGAGAAACATGCACTCACCAATGAGAAACATTCACTCCCCAGTGAGCAACATTCAGTCCTCAGTGAGAAACATTCACTCCCCAGTGAGAAACATTCACTCCCCAGTGAGAAACAGTCAGTCCCCAGTGAGAAACATTCACTCCTCTGTGAGAAACATTCACTCCTCTGTGAGAAACATTCACTCCTCTGTGAGAAACATTCACTCCCCAGTGAGAAACATTCAGACCCCAGTGAGAAACATTCACTCCCCCGTGAGACATATTGACCCCCCCAGTGAGAAACATTCACTCCCCAGCGAGAAACATTCACTCCCCAGTGCGAAACAATCCCTCCCCAGCGAGAAACATTCAATCCTCTGTCAGAAACATTCACTCCTCTGTGAGAAACCTTCACTCCTCTGTGAGAAACATTCACTCCTCTGTGAGAAACATTCACTCCCCAATGAGAAACATTCACTCCCGAGTGAGAAACATTCACTCCCGAATGAGAAACATTCACGCCCGAGTGAGAAACATTCACTCCCCAGTGAGAAACATTCACTCCCCAGTGAGAAACATTCACTAATTTATGAGAAACATTCACTCCCCAATGAGAAACATTCCCTCCCCAATGAGAAACTTTCCCAGCCTAATGAGAAAGATTCACTCCCAAATGAGAAACTTTGACTCCCCAATGAGAAACATTCTCTCCACAATGAGATACATTCACTCCCCAGTGCGAAACATTCACCCCCCAATGAGAAACATCCACTCCCCAATGTGAAACATTCACTCCCCAATGAGAAACATTCACTCCCCAATGAGAAACTTTCACTCTCCAGTGAGAAACATTCAGTCCCAGGTGAGAAACATTCACTCCCCAGTGAGAAACATTCAGTCCCAGGTGAGAAACATTCAGTCCCAGGTGAGAAACATTGACTCCCCAGTGAGAAACATTCAGTCCCAGGTGAGAAGCATTCACTCCCCAGTGAGAAGCATTCACTCCCCAGTGAGAAACATTCAGTCCCAGGTGAGAAACATTCACTCCCCAGTGAGAAACATTCACTCCCCAGTGAGAAACATTCACTCCCCAGTGAGAAACATTCACTCCCCAGTGAGAAACATTCACTCCCCAGTGAGAAACATTCACTCCCCAGTGAGAAACATTCAGTCCCCAGTGAGAAACATTCACTCCTCTGTGAGAAACATTCACTCCTCTGTGAGAAACATTCAGTCCCCAGTGAGAAACATTCACTCCCCAGTGAGAAACATTCAGTCGCCAGTTAGAAACATTCACTCCCCCGTGAGAAATATTGACCCCCCCAGTCAGAAACATTCACTCCCCAGTGCGAAACATTCCCTCCCCAGCAAGAAACATTCACTCTGTGAGAAACATTCACTCCTCTGTGAGAAACATTCACTCCACAGTGAGAAACATTCACTCCCCAATCAGAATCATTCACTCCCCAATGAGAAACATTCACTCCCCAATGAGAAACATTCACTGCCCAATGAGAAACTTTCACTCTCCAGTGAGAAACATTCAGTCCCAGGTGAGAAACATTCACTCCCCAGTGAGAAACATTCAGTCCCAGGTGAGAAACATTGACTCCCCAGTGAGAAACATTGACTCCCCAGTGAGAAACATTCAGTCCCAGGTGAGAAACATTCACTCCCCAGTGAGAAACATTCAGTCCCAGGTGAGAAACATTCACTCCCCAGTGAGAAACATTCACTCCCCAGTGAGAAACATTCACTCTGTGAGAAACATTCACTCCTCTGTGAGAAACATTCACTCCTCTGTGAGAAACATTCACTCCTCTGTGAGAAACATTCAGTCCCCAGTGAGAAACATTCACTCCCCAGTGAGAAACATTCAGTCGCCAGTTAGAAACATTCACTCCCCCGTGAGAAATATTGACCCCCCCAGTCAGAAACATTCACTCCCCAGTGCGAAACATTCCCTCCCCAGCAAGAAACATTCACTCTGTGAGAAACATTCACTCCTCTGTGAGAAACATTCACTCCTCTGTGAGAAACATTCACTACTGTGAGAAACATTCACTCCCGATTGAGAACTATTCAGTCCCCAGCGTTTAACATTCACTCCCCTGTGAGAAACATTCACTCCCCAATGAGAACCATTCACTCCCCAATGAGAAACATTCACTCCCCAGTGGGAAACATTCAATCTCCAATGAGAAACTTTCCCTCCCCAGTAAGAAACATTCCCTCCACAATGAGATACATTCACTCCCCAGTGAGAAACATTCACTCCCCAGTGAGAAACATTCACTCCCCAGTGAGAAACATTCACTCCCCAATGAGAAACATTCACTCCCCAATGAGAAACATTCACTCCCCAATGAGAATCATTCACTCCCCAATGAGAAACATTCACTGCCCAATGAGAAACATTCACTCCCCAGTGGGAAACATTCAATCTCCAATGAGAAACTTTCCCTCCCCAGTAAGAAACATTCCCTCCACAATGAGATACATTCACTCCCCAGTGAGAAACTTTCACCCCCCAATGAGAAATATCCACTCCCCAAAGAGAAACATGCACTCACCAATGAGAAACATTCACTCCCCAGTGAGAAACATTCAGTCCTCAGTGAGAAACATTCACTCCCCAGTGAGAAACATTCACTCCACAGTGAGAAACAGTCAGTCCCCAGTGAGAAACATTCACTCATCTGTGAGAAACATTCCCTCCTCTGTGAGAAACATTCACTCCCCTGTGAGAAACATTCACTCCCCAGTGAGAAACATTCACTCCCCAGTGAGAAACATTCACTCCCCCGTGAGAAATATTGACCCCCCCAGTGAGAAACATTCACTCCCCTGTGAGAAACATTCACTCCCCTGTGAGAAACATTCACTCCCCTGTGAGAAACATTCACTCCCCAGTGAGAAACATTCACTCCCCCGTGAGAAATATTGACCCCCCCAGTGAGAAACATTCACTCCCCAGCGAGAAACATTCACTCCCCAGTGCGAAACATTCCCTCCCCAGCGAGAAACATTCACTCCTCTGTGAGAAACATTCACTCCTCTGTGAGAAACATTCACTCCTCTGTGAGAAACATTCACTCCTCTGTGAGAAACATTCACTCCTCTGTGAGAAACATTCACTCCTCTGTGAGAAACATTCACTCCCGATTGAGAACCATTCAGTCCCCAGCGTTGAACATTCACTCCCCAGTGAGAAACATTCACTCCCCAGCGAGAAACATTCACTCCTCTGTGAGAAACATTCAGTCCTCTGTGAGAAACATTCACTCCCGAATGAGAAACATTCACTCCCGAGTGAGAAACATTCACTCCCGAGTGAGAAACATTCACTCCCCAGTGAGAAACATTCACTCCCCAATGAGAAACATTCCCTCCCCAATGAGAAACTTTCCCACCCTAATGAGAAAGATTCACTCCCAAATGAGAAAGATTCACTCCCCAATGAGACACATTCACTCCCCAGTGAGAAACATTCCCTCCACAATGAGAAACATTCACACCCCAATAAGAAACATGCACTCCCCAGGGAGAAACATTCGCTCCCCAGTGAGAAACATTCACTCCACTGTGAGAAACATTCACTCCTCTGTGAGAATCATTCACTCCCCAATGAGAAACATTCATTCCCCAATGAGAAACATTCACTCCTCTGTGAGAAACATTCATTTCCCAGTGTGAAACATTCACACCCCAACGAGAAACATTCACTCCCCAATGAGAAACATTCACTCCTCTGTGAGAAACATTCACTCCCCAGTGTGAAACATTCACACCCCAACGAGAAACATTCACTCCCCAATGAGAAACATTCTCTCCTCTGTGAGAAACATTCACTCCCCAATGATAAACATTCACTCCCCAGTGAGAAACATTCACTCCAAAGTGAGAATCATTCACTCCAAAGTGAGAATCATTCACTCCCCAATGAGAAACATTCACTCCACAATGAGATACATTCACTCCCCAGTGAGAAACATTGACCCCCCAATGAGAAACATCCACTCCCCAATGAGAAACATTCACTCCCCAATGAGAAACATTCACTGCCCAATGAGAAACTTTCACTCTCCAGTGAGAAACATTCAGTCCCAGGTGAGAAACATTCACTCCCCAGTGAGAAACATTCAGTCCCAGGTGAGAAACATTGACTCCCCAGTGAGAAACATTGACTCCCCAGTGAGAAACATTCAGTCCCAGGTGAGAAACATTCACTCCCCAGTGAGAAACATTCAGTCCCAGGTGAGAAACATTCACTCCCCAGTGAGAAACATTCACTCCCAGGTGAGAAACATTGACTCCCCAGGTGAGAAACATTCACTCCCCAGTGAGAAACATTCAGTCCCCAGTGAGAAACATTCACTCCTCTGTGAGAAACATTCGCTCCTCTGTGAGTAAACATTCAGTCCCCAGTGAGAAACATTCACTCCCCAGTGAGAAACATTCAGTCGCCAGTTAGAAACATTCACTCCCCCGTGAGAAATATTGACCCCCACAGTCAGAAACATTCACTCCCCAGCGAGAAACATTCCCTCCCCAGTGAGAAACATTCACTCTGTGAGAAACATTCACTTCTCTGTGAGAAACATTCACTCCCGATTGAGAACTATTCAGTCCCCAGCGTTTAACATTCACTCCCCAGCGAGAAACATTCACTCCCCAGCGAGAAACATTCACTCCTCTGTGAGAAACATTCACTCCCCAATGAGAACCATTCACTCCCCAATGAGAAACATTCACTCCCCAATGAGAAACATTCACTCCCCAGTGGGAAACATTCAATCTCCAATGAGAAACTTTCCCTCCCCAGTAAGAAACATTCCCTCCACAGTGAGATACATTCACTCCCCAGTGAGAAACATTCACTCCCCAATGAGAAACATTCACTCCCCAATGAGAATCATTCACTCCCCAATGAGAAACATTCACTGCCCAATGAGAAACATTCACTCCCCAATGAGAAACATTCACTCCCAAATGAGAAACTTTGACTCCCCAATGATAAACATTCACTCCCCAATGAGAAACATTCACTCCCCAGTGGGAAACATTCAATCTCCAATGAGAAAATTTACCTCCCCAGTAAGAAACATTCCCTCCACAATGAGATATCTTCACTCCCCAGTGAGAAACCTTCACCCCCCAATGAGAAATATCCACTCCTCAATGAGAAACATGCACTCACCAATGAGAAACATGCACTCACCAATGAGAAACATTCACTCCCCAGTGAGCAACATTCAGTCCTCAGTGAGAAACATTCACTCCCCAGTGAGAAACATTCACTCCCCAGTGAGAAACAGTCAGTCCCCAGTGAGAAACATTCACTCATCTGTGAGAAACATTCACTCCTCTGTGAGAAACATTCACTCCTCTGTGAGAAACATTCACTCCCCAGTGAGAAACATTCAGTCCCCAGTGAGAAACATTCACTCCCCCGTGAGAAATATTGACCCCCCCAGTGAGAAACATTCACTCCCCAGCGAGAAACATTCACTCCCCAGTGCGAAACAATCCCTCCCCAGCGAGAAACATTCACTCCTCTGTGAGAAACATTCACTCCTCTGTGAGAAACCTTCACTCCTCTATGAGAAACATTCACTCCTCTGTGAGAAACATTCACTCCCGATTGAGAACCATTCAGTCCCCAGCGTTTAACATTCACTCCCCAGTGAGAAACATTCACTCCCCAGCGAGAAACATTCACTCCTCTGTGAGAAACATTCACTCCTCTGAGAAACATTCACTCCTCTGTGAGAAACATTCACTCCCCAATGAGAAACATTCACTCCCGAGTGAGAAACATTCACTCCCGAATGAGAAACATTCACGCCCGAGTGAGAAACATTCACTCCCCAGTGAGAAACATTCACTCCCCAGTGAGAAACATTCACTAATTTATGAGAAACATTCACTCCCCAATGAGAAACATTCCCTCCCCAATGAGAAACTTTCCCACCCTAATGAGAAAGATTCACTCCCAAATGAGAAACTTTAACTCCCCAATGAGAAACATTCTCTCCACAATGAGATACATTCACTCCCCAGTGCGAAACATTCACCCCCCAATGAGAAACATCCACCCCCCAATGAGAAACATCCACTCCCCAATGTGAAACATTCACTCCCCAATGAGAAACATTCACTCCCCAATGAGAAACTTTCACTCTCCAGTGAGAAACATTCAGTCCCAGGTGAGAAACACTCACTCCCCAGTGAGAAACATTCAGTCCCAGGTGAGAAACATTGACTCCCCAGTGAGAAACATTGACTCCCCAGTGAGAAACATTCAGTCCCAGGTGAGAAGCATTCACTCCCCAGTGAGAAACATTCAGTCCCAGGTGAGAAACATTCACTCCCCAGTGAGAAACATTCACTCCCCAGTGAGAAACATTCACTCCCCAGTGAGAAACATTCAGTCCCCAGTGAGAAACATTCACTGCTCTGTGAGAAACATTCACTCCTCTGTGAGAAACATTCAGTCCCCAGTGAGAAACATTCACTCCCCAGTGAGAAACATTCAGTCGCCAGTTAGAAACATTCACTCCCCCGTGAGAAATATTGACCCCCCCAGTCAGAAACATTCACTCCCCAATGATAAACATTCACTCCCCAATGAGAAACATTCGTTCCACAGTGAGAAACATTCACTCCGCCGTGAGAAACATTCGCTGCGCAGTGAGAAACATTCACTCCGCAGTGAGAAACATTGCGTCCCCACTAGGAAACATTCGCTCCCCAGTGATAAACATTCGCTCCCCAGTGAGAAACATTCACTCCCCAGTGGGAAACATTCACTCCCCAGTGGGAAACATTCACTCCCCAGTGAGAAACATTCACTCCCCAGTGAGAAACATTCACTCCCCAGTGAGAAACATTCACTCCCCAGTGAGAAACATTCATTCCCCAATGAGAAACATTCGCTCCCCAGTGAGAATCATTCAATCCTCTGTAGAAACATTCACTCCCCAATGAGAAATATTCACGCCTCAATGAGAAACATTCACTCCCCAGTCAGAAACATTCTCTCCCCAGTGAGAAACATTCACTCCTCAGGTGAGAAACATTCACTCCCCAATGATAAAGATTCACTCCCCAATGATAAACATTCACTCCCCAGTGAGAAACATTCACTCCACAGTGAGAAACATTCACTCCGCCGTGAGAAACATTGCCTCCCCAGTGAGAAACATTCACTCCGCCGTGAGAAACATTCGCTCCCCAGTGAGAAACATTCGCTCCCCAGTGTGATACATTCACTCCCCAGTGTGAAACATTCACTCCCCAATGAGAAACATTCACTCCCCAGTGAGAAACAGTCACTTCCCAGCGAGAAACACTCACTCCCCAGTGAGAAATATTCACTCCTCTGTGTGAAACATTCACTCCCCAGTGTGAAACATTCACACCCCAGTGAGAAACATTCACTCCCCAGCGAGAAACAGTCACTTCCCAGCGAGAAACACTCACTCCCCAGTGAGAAATATTCACTCCTCTGTGAGAAACATACACTCCTCTGTGAGAATCTTTCACTCCTCTGTGAGAAACATTCACTCCCCAGTGAGATCCTTTCACTCCCCAATGAGAAACATTCACTCCCCAATGAGAAACATTCACTCCCCAGTGAGAAACATTCACTCCCCAGTGAGAAACATTCATTCCCCAATGAGAAACATTCGCTCCCCAGTGAGAATCATTCAATCCTCTGCAGAAACATTCACTCCCCAATGAGAAATATTCACGCCTCAATGAGAAACATTCTCTCCCCATGAGAAACTTAACTCCCCAGTGAGAAACATTCACTCCTCAGGTGAGAAACATTCACTCCCCAATGACAAAGATTCACTCCCCAATGATAAACATTCACTCCCCAGTGAGAAACATTCGCTCCACAGTGAGAAACATTCACTCCACAGTGAGAAACATTCACTCCGCCGTGAGAAACATTCGCTGCGCAGTGAGAAACATTCACTCCGCAGTGAGAAACATTGCCTCCCCACTAGGAAACATTCGCTCCCCAGTGATAAACATTCGCTCCCATGTGAGAAACATTCACTCCCCAGTGGGAAACATTCACTCCCCAGTGAGAAACATTCGCTCCACAGTGAGAAACATTCACTCCACAGTGAGAAACATTCACTCCGCCGTGAGAAACATTCGCTGCGCAGTGAGAAACATTCACTCCGCTGTGAGAAACATTCGCTGCGCAGTGAGAAACATTCACTCCGCAGTGAGAAACATTCGCTCCCCACTGAGAAACATTCGCTCCCCAGTGAGAAACATTCGCTCCCCAGTGAGAAACATTCGCTCCCCAGTGTGAAACATTCACTCCCAAGTGTGAAACATTCACTCCCCAATGAGAAACATTCACTCCCCAGTGAGAACCACTCACTCACCAGTGAGAAACATTCACTACTAAATGAGAAACTTTCAATCCCCAGTGAGAAAGATTCACTCCCCAGAGAGAAACATTCCCTCCCCAGTGATAAACATTCTCTTCACAGTGAGAAACATTCACTCCTCTGTGAGAAACATTCACTCCTCTGTGAGAAACATTCACTCCTCTGTGAGAAACATTCACTCCTCTGTGAGAAACATTCACTCCTCTGTGATAAACATTCACTCCACAGTGAGAAACATTCACTCCCCAGTGGGAAACATTCACTTCCCAGTGAGAAACATTCACTCCCCAGTGAGAAACATTCACTCCCCAGTGAGAAACATTCATTCCCCAAAGAGAAACATTCGCTCCCCAGTGAGAATCATTCAATCCTCTGTAGAAACATTCACTCCCCAATGAGAAATATTCACGCCTCAATGAGAAACATTCACTCCCCAGTCAGAAACATTCTCTCCCCATGAGAAACTTAACTCCCCAGTGAGAAACATTCACTCCTCAGGTGAGAAACATTCACTCCCCAATGATAAAGATTCACTCCCCAATGATAAACATTCACTCCACAGTGAGAAACATTCACTCCGCCGTGAGAAACATTCGCTCCGCAGTGAGAAACATTCACTCCGCAGTGAGAAACATTCACTCCCCAGTGAGAAACATTCACTCCCCAGTGAGAAACATTCATACCCCAATGAGAAACATTCGCTCCCCAGTGAGAAACATTCAATCCTCTGTAGAAACATTCACTCCCCAATGAGAAATATTCACGCCTCAATGAGAAACATTCACTCCCCAGTCAGAAACATTCTCTCCCCATTAGAAACTTAACTCCCCAGTGAGAAACATTCACTCCTCTGTGAGAAACATTCACTCCCCAATGAGAACCATTCACTCGCCAATGAGAAACATTAACTCCCCAATGAGAAACATTCGATCCCCACTGAGAAACATCCACTCCTCTGAGAAACTTTCACTCCCCAGCGAGAAACTTTCACTCCCGAGCGAGAACCATTCACTCCCCAATGAGAAACATTCACTCCCCAATGAGAAACATTCACTCCCCAATGAGAAACATTCACTCCCCAATGAAAACATTCACTCCCCAATGAGAAACATTCACTCTCCAATGAGAAACATTTACTCTCCAGTGACAAACATTTACTCCCCTGAGAGAAACATTCCCTCCCCAGTGAGAAACATTCCCTCCCCTATGAGAAACATTCTCTCCCCAGTGAGAAACATTCGCTCCCCAATGAGAAACATTCACTCCTTTGTGAGAAACATTCATTCTCCAGTGCGAAACATTCACTCCCCAATGAGAAAAATTCCCTCCCCAGTGAGAAACATCCGCAATCCACTGAAAAGCATTCGCTCCCCACTGAGAAACATTCACTCCCCAGTGAGAAACATTCACTCCCCAGTGAGAAACATTCACTTCCCAGTGAGAAACATTCACTCCCCAGTGAGAAACATTCACTCCGCAGTGAGAAACCTTCACTCCCCAGTGAGAAACCTTCACTCCGCAGTGAGAAACCTTCACTCCGCAGTGAGAAACCTTCACTCCCCAGTGAGAAACATTCACTCCCCAGTGAGAAACATTCACTCCCCAGTGAAAAACATTCCCTCCGCAGTGAGAAACAATCGCTTCCCACTGAGAAACATTCGCTCCCCACTGAGAAACATTCACTCCTCTGTTAGGAACATTCACTCCCCAGCGAGAAACATTCACTCCTTTGTGAGAAACATTCACTCCTCTGTGAGAAACATTCACTCCTCTGTGAGAAACATTCACTCCCCAGTGAGAAACATTCCCTCCGCAGTGAGAAACAATCGCTTCCCACTGAGAAACATTCGCTCCCCACTGAGAAACATTCACTCCTCTGTTAGGAACATTCACTCCTTTGTGAGAAACATTCACTCCTTTGTGATAAACATTCACTCCTCTGTGAGAAACATTCACTCCTCTGTGATAAACATTCACTCCTCTGTGAGTAACATTCACTCCCCAATGAGAAACATTCGATCCCAACTGAGAAACATCTACTCCTCTGAGAAACTTTCACTCCCCAGCGAGAAACCTTCACTCCCCAGTGAGAAACATTCACTCCCCAAAGAGAAACATTCACTCCCCAGTGGGAAACATTCACTCCCCAGTGAGAAACATTCACTCCCCAGTGAGAATCATTCACTCCGCCGTGAGAAACATTCGCTGCGCAGTGAGAAACAATCGCTTCCCACTGAGAAACATTCGCTCCCCACTGAGAAACATTCACTCCTCTGTTAGGAACATTCACTCCTTTGTGAGAAACATTCATTCCTTTGTGAGAAACATTCACTCCTCTGTGAGAAACATTCACTCCTCTGTGAGAAACATTCACTCCTCTGTGAGAAACATTCACTCCTCTGTGATAAACATTCACTCCTCTGTGAGTAACATTCACTCCTGTGAGAAACATTCACTCCTCTGTGAGAAACATTCACTCCTCTGTGAGAACCATTCACTCCCCAATGAGAAACATTCACTCCCCAATGAGAAACATTCGATCCCAACTGAGAAACATCCACTCCTCTGAGAAACTTTCACTCCCCAGCGAGAAACCTTCACTCCCCAGTGAGAAACATTCACACCCCAAAGAGAAACATTCACTCCCCAGTGGGAAACATTCACTCCCCAGTGAGAAACATTCACTCCCCAGTGAGAAACATTCACTCCCCAGTGAGAAACATTCATTCCCCAATGAGAAACATTCGCTCCCCAGTGAGAATCATTCAATCCTCTGTAGAAACATTCACTCCCCAATGAGAAATATTCACGCCTCAATGAGAAACATTCACTCCCCAGTCAGAAACATTCTCTCCCCATGAGAAACTTAACTCCCCAGTGAGAAACATTCACTCCTCAGGTGAGAAACATTCACTCCCCAATGATAAAGATTCACTCCCCAATGATAAACATTCATTCCCCAGTGAGAAACATTCGCTCCACAGTGAGAAACATTCACTCCACAGTGAGAAACAGTCACTTCCCAGCGAGAAACACTCACTCCCCAGTGAGAAATATTCACTCCTCTGTGTGAAACATTCACTCCCCAGTGTGAAACATTCACACCCCAGTGAGAAACATTCACTCCCCGGTGAGAAACAGTCACTTCCCAGCGAGAAACACTCACTCCCCAGTGAGAAATATTACTCCTCTGTGAGAAACATACACTCCTCTGTGAGAATCTTTCACTCCTCTGTGAGAAACATTCACTCCCCAGTGAGATCCTTTCACTCCCCAATGAGAAACATTCACTCCCCAATGAGAAACATTCACTCCCCAGTGAGAAACATTCACTCCCCAGTGAGAAACATTCATTCCCCAATGAGAAACATTCGCTCCCCAGTGAGAATCATTCAATCCTCTGTAGAAACATTCACTCCCCAATGAGAAATCTTCACGCCTCAATGAGAAACATTCACTCCCCAGTCAGAAACATTCTCTCCCCATGAGAAACTTAACTCCCCAGTGAGAAACATTCACTCCTCAGGTGAGAAACATTCACTCCCCAATGATAAAGATTCACTCCCCAATGATAAACATTCACTCCCCAGTGAGAAACATTCGCTCCACAGTGAGAAACATTCACTCCACAGTGAGAAACATTCACTCCGCCGTGAGAAACATTCGCTGCGCAGTGAGAAACATTCACTCCGCAGTGAGAAACATTGCCTCCCCACTAGGAAACATTCGCTCCCCAGTGATAAACATTCGCTCCCCAGTGAGAAACATTCACTCCCCAGTGGGAAACATTCACTCCCCAGTGAGAAACATTCACTCCCCAGTGAGAAACATTCATTCCCCAATGAGAAACATTCGCTCCCCAGTGAGAATCATTCAATCCTCTGTAGAAACATTCACTCCCCAATGAGAAATATTCACGCCTCAATGAGAAACATTCACTCCCCAGTCAGAAACATTCTCTCCCCATGAGAAACTTAACTCCCCAGTGAGAAACATTCACTCCTCAGGTGAGAAACATTCACTCCCCAATGATAAACATTCACTCCCCAATGATAAACATTCACTCCCCAGTGGGAAACATTCGCTCCACAGTGAGAAACATTCACTCCGCAGTGAGAAACATTCACTCCCCAGTGAGAAACATTCACTCCCCAGTGAGAAACATTCATACCCCAATGAGAAACATTCGCTCCCCAGTGAGAAACATTCAATCCTCTGTAGAAACATTCATTCCCCAATGAGAAATATTCACGCCTCAATGAGAAACATTCACTCCCCAGTCAGAAACATTCTCTCCCCATGAGAAACTTAACTCCCCAGTGAGAAACATTCACTCCTCTGTGAGAAACATTCACTCGCCAATGAGAACCATTCACTCGCCAATGAGAAACATTAACTCCCCAATGAGAAACATTCGATCCCCACTGAGAAACATCCACTCCTCTGAGAAACTTTCACTCCCCAGCGAGAAACTTTCACTCCCGAGCGAGAACCATTCACTCCCCAATGAGAAACATTCACTCCCCAATGAGAAACATTCACTCCCCAATGAGAAACATTCACTCCCCAATGAAAACATTCACTCCCCAATGAGAAACATTCACTCTCCAATGAGAAACATTTACTCTCCAGTGACAAACATTTACTCCCCTGAGAGAAACATTCCCTCCCCAGTGAGAAACATTCCCTCCCCTATGAGAAACATTCTCTCCCCAGTGAGAAACATTCGCTCCCCAATGAGAAACATTCACTCCTTTGTGAGAAACATTCATTCTCCAGTGAGAAACATTCACTCCCCAATGAGAAAAATTCCCTCCCCAGTGAGAAACATCCGCAATCCACTGAAAAGCATTCGCTCCCCACTGAGAAACAGTCACTCCCCAGTGAGAAACAGTCACTCCCCAGTGAGAAACATTCACTCCACAGTGGGAAACATTCACTCCACAGTGAGAAACATTCCCTCCCGTGAGAAACATTCACTCCCCACTGAGAAACATTCGCTCCCCAGCGAGAAACATTCACTGCCCATGAGAAACATTCACTCCCCAGTGAGAAACATTCAGAACTCAATGAGAAACATTCACTCCCCAGTGAGAAACATTCACTCCCCAGTGAGAAACATTCACTTCCCAGTGAGAAACATTCACTCCCCAGTGAGAAACATTCACTCCGCAGTGAGAAACCTTCACTCCCCAGTGAGAAACCTTCACTCCACAGTGAGAAACCTTCACTCCCCAGTGAGAAACCTTCACTCCCCAGTGAGAAACCTTCACTCCCCAGTGAGAAACCTTCACTCCCCAGTGAGAAACATTCACTCCCCAGTGAGAAACATTCCCTCCGCAGTGAGAAACAATCGCTTCCCACTGAGAAACATTCGCTCCCCACTGAGAAACATTCACTCCTCTGTTAGGAACATTCACTCCCCAGCGAGAAACATTCACTCCTCTGTGAGAAACATTCACTCCTCTGTGAGAAACATTCACTCCTCTGTGAGAAACATTCACTCCCCAGTGAGAAACATTCCCTCCGCAGTGAGAAACAATCGCTTCCCACTGAGAAACATTCGCTCCCCACTGAGAAACATTCACTCCTCTGTTAGGAACATTCACTCCTTTGTGAGAAACATTCACTCCTTTGTGAGAAACATTCACTCCTCTGTGAGAAAGATTCACTCCTCTGTGAGAAACATTCACTCCTCTGTGAGAAACATTCACTCCTCTGTGATAAACATTCACTCCTCTGTGAGTAACATTCACTCCTGTGAGAAACATTCACTCCTCTGTGAGAAACATTCACTCCTCTGTGAGAACCATTCACTCCCCAATGAGAAACATTCACTCCCCAATGAGAAACATTCGATCCCAACTGAGAAACATCTACTCCTCTGAGAAACTTTCACTCCCCAGCGAGAAACCTTCACTCCCCAGTGAGAAACATTCACTCCCCAAAGAGAAACATTCACTCCCCAGTGAGAAACATTCACTCCCCAGTGAGAAACATTCACTCCCCAGTGAGAAACATTCATTCCCCAATGAGAAACATTCGCTCCCCAGTGAGAATCATTCAATCCTCTGTAGAAACATTCACTCCCCAATGAGAAATATTCACGCCTCAATGAGAAACATTCACTCCCCAGTCAGAAACATTCTCTCCCCATGAGAAACTTAACTCCCCAGTGAGAAACATTCACTCCTCAGGTGAGAAACATTCACTCCCCAATGATAAAGATTCACTCCCCAATGATAAACATTCACTCCCCAGTGAGAAACATTCGCTCCACAGTGAGAAACATTCACTCCACAGTGAGAAACAGTCACTTCCCAGCGGAAAACACTCACTCCCCAGTGAGAAATATTCACTCCTCTGTGTGAAACATTCACTCCCCAGTGTGAAACATTCACACCCCAGTGAGAAACATTCACTCCCCAGCGAGAAACAGTCACTTCCCAGCGAGCAACACTCACTCCCCAGTGAGAAATATTCACTCCTCTGTGAGAAACATACACTCCTCTGTGAGAATCTTTCACTCCTCTGTGAGAATCTTTCACTCCTCTGTGAGAAACATTCACTCCCCAGTGAGATCCTTTCACTCCCCAATGAGAAACATTCACTCCCCAATGAGAAACATTCACTCCCCAGTGAGAAACATTCACTCCCCAGTGAGAAACATTCATTCCCCAATGAGAAACATTCGCTCCCCAGTGAGAATCATTCAATCCTCTGTAGAAACATTCACTCCCCAATGAGAAATATTCACGCCTCAATGAGAAACATTCACTCCCCAGTCAGAAACATTCTCTCCACATGAGAAACTTAACTCCCCAGTGAGAAACATTAACTCCTCAGGTGAGAAACATTCACTCCCCAATGATAAAGATTCACTCCCCAATGATAAAGATTCACTCCCCAATGATAAACATTCACTCCCCAGTGAGAAACATTCGCTCCACAGTGAGAAACATTGACTCCACAGTGAGAAACATTCACTCCGCCGTGAGAAACATTCGCTGCGCAGTGAGAAACAATCGCTTCCCACTGAGAAACATTCGCTCCCCACTGAGAAACATTCACTCCTCTGTTAGGAACATTCACTCCTTTGTGAGAAACATTCACTCCTTTGTGAGAAACATTCACTCCTCTGTGAGAAACATTCACTCCTCTGTGAGAAACATTCACTCCTCTGTGATAAACATTCACTCCTCTGTGAGTAACATTCACTCCTGTGAGAAACATTCACTCCCCAATGAGAAACATTCACTCCCCAATGAGAAACATTCACTCCCCAATGAGAAACATTCACTCCCCAATGAAAACATTCACTCCCCAATGAGAAACATTCACTCTCCAATGAGAAACATTTACTCTCCAGTGACAAACATTTACTCCCCTGAGAGAAACATTCCCTCCCCAGTGAGAAACATTCCCTCCCCTATGAGAAACATTCTCTCCCCAGTGAGAAACATTCGCTCCCCAATGAGAAACATTCACTCCTTTGTGAGAAACATTCATTCTCCAGTGAGAAACATTCACTCCCCAATGAGAAAAATTCCCTCCCCAGTGAGAAACATCCGCAATCCACTGAAAAGCATTCGCTCCCCACTGAGAAACATTCACTCCCCAGTGAGAAACATTCACTCCACAGTGGGAAACATTCACTCCACAGTGAGAAACATTCCCTCCCGTGAGAAACATTCACTCCCCACTGAGAAACATTCGCTCCCCAGCGAGAAACATTCACTGCCCATGAGAAACATTCACTCCCCAGTGAGAAACATTCAGAACTCAATGAGAAACATTCAATCCCCAGTGAGAAACATTCACTCCCCAGTGAGAAACATTCACTTCCCAGTGAGAAACATTCACTCCCCAGTGAGAAACATTCACTCCGCAGTGAGAAACCTTCACTCCCCAGTGAGAAACCTTCACTCCGCAGTGAGAAACCTTCACTCCCCAGTGAGAGACCTTCACTCCCCAGTGAGATACATTCACTCCCCAGTGAGAAACATTCACTCCCCAGTGAGAAACATTCCCTCCGCAGTGAGAAACAATCGCTTCCCACTGAGAAACATTCGCTCCCCACTGAGAAACATTCACTCCTCTGTTAGGAACATTCACTCCCCAGCGAGAAACATTCACTCCTCTGTGAGAAACATTCACTCCTCTGTGAGAAACATTCACTCCTCTGTGAGAAACATTCACTCCCCAGTGAGAAACATTCCCTCCGCAGTGAGAAACAATCGCTTCCCACTGAGAAACATTCGCTCCCCACTGAGAAACATTCACTCCTCTGTTAGGAACATTCACTCCTTTGTGAGAAACATTCACTCCTTTGTGAGAAACATTCACTCCTCTGTGAGAAAGATTCACTCCTCTGTGAGAAACATTCACTCCTCTGTGAGAAACATTCACTCCTCTGTGATAAACATTCACTCCTCTGTGAGTAACATTCACTCCTGTGAGAAACATTCACTCCTCTGTGAGAAACATTCACTCCTCTGTGAGAACCATTCACTCCCCAATGAGAAACATTCACTCCCCAATGAGAAACATTCGATCCCAACTGAGAAACATCCACTCCTCTGAGAAACTTTCACTCCCCAGCGAGAAACCTTCACTCCCCAGTGAGAAACATTCACTCCCCAAAGAGAAACATTCACTCCCCAGTGGGAAACATTCACTCCCCAGTGAGAAACATTCACTCCCCAGTGAGAAACATTCACTCCCCAGTGAGAAACATTCATTCCCCAATGAGAAACATTCGCTCCCCAGTGAGAATCATTCAATCCTCTGTAGAAACATTCACTCCCCAATGAGAAATATTCACGCCTCAATGAGAAACATTCACTCCCCAGTCAGAAACATTCTCTCCCCATGAGAAACTTAACTCCCCAGTGAGAAACATTCACTCCTCAGGTGAGAAACATTCACTCCCCAATGATAAAGATTCACTCCCCAATGATAAACATTCACTCCCCAGTGAGAAACATTCGCTCCACAGTGAGAAACATTCACTCCACAGTGAGAAACATTCACTCCGCCGTGAGAAACATTCGCTGCGCAGTGAGAAACATTCACTCCGCAGTGAGAAACATTGCCTCCCCACTAGGAAACATTCGCTCCCCAGTGATAAACATTCACTCCCCAGTGGGAAACATTCACTCCCCAGTGGGAAACATTCACTCCCCAGTGAGAAACATTCGCTCCCCAGTGATAAACATTCGCTCCCCAGTGAGAAACATTCACTCCCCAGTGGGAAACATTCACTCCCCAGTGGGAAACATTCACTCCCCAGTGGGAAACATTCACTCCCCAGTGAGAAACATTCACTCCCCAGTGAGAAACATTCATTCCCCAATGAGAAACATTCGCTCCCCAGTGAGAATCATTCAATCCTCTGTAGAAACATTCACTCCCCAATGAGAAATATTCACGCCTCAATGAGAAACATTCACTCCCCAGTCAGAAACATTCTCTCCCCATGAGAAACTTAACTGCCCAGTGAGAAACATTCACTCCTCAGGTGAGAAACATTCACTCCCCAATGATAAACATTCACTCCCCAGTGAGAAACATTCGCTCCACAGTGAGAAACATTCGCTCCACAGTGAGAAACATTCACTCCGCCGTGAGAAATATTCGCTGCGCAGTGAGAAACATTCACTCCGCAGTGAGAAACATTCACTCCCCAGTGAGAAACATTCACTCCCCAGTGAGAAACATTCATTCCCCAATGAGAAACATTCGCTCCCCAGTGAGAAACATTCAATCCTCTGTAGAAACATTCACTCCCCAATGAGAAATATTCACGCCTCAATGAGAAACATTCACTCCCCAGTCAGAAACATTCTCTCCCCATGAGAAACTTAACTCCCCAGTGAGAAACTTTCACTCCCCAGCGAGAAACTTTCACTCCCGAGCGAGAACCATTCACTCCCCAATGAGAAACATTCACTCCCCAATGAGAAACATTCACTCCCCAATGAGAAACATTCACTCCCCAATGAGAAACATTCACTCCCCAATGAAAACATTCACTCCCCAATGAGAAACATTCACTCTCCAATGAGAAACATTTACTCTCCAGTGACAAACATTTACTCCCCTGAGAGAAACATTCCCTCCCCAGTGAGAAACATTCCCTCCCCTATGAGAAACATTCTCTCCCCAGTGAGAAACATTCGCTACCCAATGAGAAACATTCACTCCTTTGAGAAACATTCATTCTCCAGTGAGAAACATTCACTCCCCAATGAGAAAAATTCCCTCCCCAGTGAGAAACATCCGCAATCCACTGAAAAGCATTCGCTCCCCACTGAGAAACATTCACTCCCCAGTGAGAAACAGTCACTCCCCAGTGAGAAACATTCACTCCACAGTGGGAAACATTCACTCCACAGTGAGAAACATTCCCTCCCGTGAGAAACATTCACTCCCCACTGAGAAACATTCGCTCCCCAGCGCGAAACATTCACTGCCCATGAGAAACATTCACTCCCCAGTGAGAAACATTCAGAACTCAATGAGAAACATTCACTCCCCAGTGAGAAACATTCACTCCCCAGTGAGAAACATTCACTTCCCAGTGAGAAACATTCACTCCCCAGTGAGAAACATTCACTCCGCAGTGAGAAACCTTCACTCCCCAGTGAGAAACCTTCACTCCGCAGTGAGAAACCTTCACTCCCCAGTGAGAAACCTTCACTCCCCAGTGAGAAACATTCACTCCCCAGTGAGAAACATTCACTCCCCAGTGAGAAACATTCCCTCCGCAGTGAGAAACAATCGCTTCCCACTGAGAAACATTTGCTCCCCACTGAGAAACATTCACTCCTCTGTTAGGAACATTCACTCCCCAGCGAGAAACATTCACTCCTTTGTGAGAAACATTCACTCCTCTGTGAGAAACATTCACTCCTCTGTGAGAAACATTCACTCCTCTGTGAGAAACATTCACTCCCCAGTGAGAAACATTCCCTCCGCAGTGAGAAACAATCGCTTCCCACTGAGAAACATTCGCTCCCCACTGAGAAACATTCACTCCTCTGTTAGGAACATTCACTCCTTTGTGAGAAACATTCACTCCTTTGTGAGAAACATTCACTCCTCTGTGAGAAACATTCACTTCTCTGTGAGAAACATTCACTCCTCTGTGAGAAACATTCACTCCTCTGTGATAAACATTCACTCCTCTGTGAGTAACATTCACTCCTGTGAGAAACATTCACTCCTCTGTGAGAAACATTCACTCCTCTGTGAGAACCATTCACTCCCCAATGAGAAACATTCACTCCCCAATGAGAAACATTCGATCCCAACTGAGAAACATCCACTCCTCTGAGAAACTTTCACTCCCCAGCGAGAAACCTTCACTCCCCAGTGAGAAACATTCACTCCCCAAAGAGAAACATTCACTCTCCAGTGGGAAACATTCACTCCCCAGTGAGAAACATTCACTCCCCAGTGAGAAACATTCACTCCCCAGTGAGAAACATTCATTCCCCAATGAGAAACATTCGCTCCCCAGTGAGAATCATTCAATCCTCTGTAGAAACATTCACTCCCCAATGAGAAATATTCACGCCTCAATGAGAAACATTCACTCCCCAGTCAGAAACATTCTCTCCCCATGAGAAACTTAACTCCCCAGTGAGAAACATTCACTCCTCAGGTGAGAAACATTCACTCCCCAATGATAAAGATTCACTCCCCAATGATAAACATTCACTCCCCAGTGAGAAACATTCGCTCCACAGTGAGAAACATTCACTCCACAGTGAGAAACAGTCACTTGCCAGCGAGAAACACTCACTCCCCAGTGAGAAATATTCACTCCTCTGTGTGAAACATTCACTCCCCAGTGTGAAACATTCACACCCCAGTGAGAAACATTCACTCCCCAGCGAGAAACAGTCACTTCCCAGCGAGAAACACTCACTCCCCAGTGAGAAATATTCACTCCTCTGTGAGAAACATACACTCCTCTGTGAGAATCTTTCACTCCTCTGTGAGAAACATTCACTCCCCAGTGAGATCCTTTCACTCCCCAATGAGAAACATTCACTCCCCAATGAGAAACATTCACTCCCCAGTGAGAAACATTCACTCCCCAGTGAGAAACATTCATTCCCCAATGAGAAACATTCGCTCCCCAGTGAGAATCATTCAATCCTCTGTAGAAACATTCACTCCCCAATGAGAAATATTCACGCCTCAATGAGAAACATTCACTCCCCAGTCAGAAACATTCTCTCCCCATGAGAAACTTAACTCCCCAGTGAGAAACATTCACTCCTCAGGTGAGAAACATTCACTCCCCAATGATAAAGATTCACTCCCCAATGATAAACATTCACTCCCCAGTGAGAAACATTCGCTCCACAGTGAGAAACATTCACTCCACAGTGAGAAACATTCACTCCGCCGTGAGAAACATTCGCTGCGCAGTGAGAAACATTCACTCCGCAGTGAGAAACATTGCCTCCCCACTAGAAAACATTCGCTCCCCAGTGATAAACATTCGCTCCCCAGTGAGAAACATTCACTCCCCAGTGGGAAACATTCACTCCCCAGTGAGAAACATTCACTCCCCAGTGAGAAACATTCATTCCCCAATGAGAAACATTCGCTCCCCAGTGAGAATCATTCAATCCTCTGTAGAAACATTCACTCCCCAATGAGAAATATTCACGCCTCAATGAGAAACATTCACTCCCCAGTCAGAAACATTCTCTCCCCATGAGAAACTTAACTCCCCAGTGAGAAACATTCACTCCTCAGGTGAGAAACATTCACTCCCCAATGATAAAGATTCACTCCCCAATGATAAACATTCACTCCCCAGTGAGAAACATTCGCTCCACAGTGAGAAACATTCACTCCACAGTGAGAAACATTCACTCCGTCGTGAGAAACATTCGCTGCGCAGTGAGAAACATTCACTCCGCAGTGAGAAACATTCACTCCGCAGTGAGAAACATTGCCTCCCCACTGAGAAACATTCGCTCCCCAGTGAGAAACATTCGCTCCCCAGTGTGAAACATTCACTCCCCAGTGTGAAACATTCACTCCCCAATGAGAAACATTCACTCCCCAGTGAGAACCACTCACTCACCAGTGAGAAACATTCACTACTAAATGAGAAACTTTCAATCCCCAGTGAGAAAGATTCACTCCCCAGAGAGAAACATTCCCTCCCCAGTGATAAACATTCTCTTCACAGTGAGAAACATTCACTCCTCTGTGAGAAACATTCACTCCTCTGTGAGAAACATTCACTCCTCTGTGAGAAACATTCACTCCTCTGTGAGAAACATTCACTCCTCTGTGAGAAACATTCACTCCTCTGTGAGAAACATTCACTCCTCTGTGATAAACATTCACTCCACAGTGAGAAACATTCACTCCCCAGTGGGAAACATTCACTCCCCAGTGAGAAACATTCACTCCCCAGTGAGAAACATTCACTCCCCAGTGAGAAACATTCATTCCCCAATGAGAAACATTCGCTCCCCAGTGAGAATCATTCAATCCTCTGTAGAAACATTCACTCCCCAATGAGAAATATTCACGCCTCAATGAGAAACATTCACTCCCCAGTCAGAAACATTCTCTCCCCATGAGAAACTTAACTCCCCAGTGAGAAACATTCACTCCTCAGGTGAGAAACATTCACTCCCCAATGATAAAGATTCACTCCCCAATGATAAACATTCACTCCCCAGTGACAAACATTCGCTCCACAGTGAGAAACATTCACTCCACAGTGAGAAACATTCACTCCGCCGTGAGAAACATTCACTCCCCAGTCAGAAACATTCTCTCCCCATGAGAAACTTAACTCCCCAGTGAGAAACATTCACTCCTCTGTGAGAAACATTCACTCCCCAATGAGAACCATTCACTCCCCAATGAGAAACATTAACTCCCCAATGAGAAACATTCGATCCCCACTGAGAAACATCCACTCCTCTGAGAAACTTTCACTCCCCAGCGAGAAACTTTCACTCCCGAGCGAGAACCATTCACTCCCCAATGAGAAACATTCACTCCCCAATGAGAAACATTCACTCCCCAATGAAAACATTCACTCCCCAATGAGAAACATTCACTCTCCAATGAGAAACATTTACTCTCCAGTGACAAACATTTACTCCCCTGAGAGAAACATTCCCTCCCCAGTGAGAAACATTCCCTCCCCTATGAGAAACATTCTCTCCCCAGTGAGAAACATTCGCTCCCCAATGAGAAACATTCACTCCTTTGTGAGAAACATTCATTCTCCAGTGAGAAACATTCACTCCCCAATGAGAAAAATTCCCTCCCCAGTGAGAAACATCCGCAATCCACTGAAAAGCATTCGCTCCCCACTGAGAAACATTCACTCCCCAGTGAGAAACATTCACTCCACAGTGGGAAACATTCACTCCACAGTGAGAAACATTCCCTCCCGTGAGAAACATTCACTCCCCACTGAGAAACATTCGCTCCCCAGCGAGAAACATTCACTGCCCATGAGAAACATTCACTCCCCAGTGAGAAACATTCAGAACTCAATGAGAAACATTCAATCCCCAGTGAGAAACATTCACTCCCCAGTGAGAAACATTCACTTCCCAGTGAGAAACATTCACTCCCCAGTGAGAAACATTCACTCCGCAGTGAGAAACCTTCACTCCCCAGTGAGAAACCTTCACTCCGCAGTGAGAAACCTTCACTCCCCAGTGAGAAACCTTCACTCCCCAGTGAGATACATTCACTCCCCAGTGAGAAACATTCACTCCCCAGTGAGAAACATTCCCTCCGCAGTGAGAAACAATCGCTTCCCACTGAGAAACATTCGCTCCCCACTGAGAAACATTCACTCCTCTGTTAGGAACATTCACTCCCCAGCGAGAAACATTCACTCCTTTGTGAGAAACATTCACTCCTCTGTGAGAAACATTCACTCCTCTGTGAGAAACATTCACTCCCCAGTGAGAAACATTCCCTCCGCAGTGAGAAACAATCGCTTCCCACTGAGAAACATTCGCTCCCCACTGAGAAACATTCACTCCTCTGTTAGGAACATTCAGTCCTTTGTGAGAAACATTCACTCCTTTGTGAGAAACATTCACTCCTCTGTGAGAAACATTCACTCCTCTGTGAGAAACATTCACTCCTCTGTGAGAAACATTCACTCCTCTGTGAGAAACATTCACTCCTCTGTGAGTAACATTCACTCCTGTGAGAAACATTCACTCCTCTGTGAGAAACATTCACTCCTCTGTGAGAACCATTCACTCCCCAATGAGAAACATTCACTCCCCAATGAGAAACATTCGATCCCAACTGAGAAACATCCACTCCTCTGAGAATCTTTCACTCCCCAGCGAGAAACCTTCACTCCCCAGTGAGAAACATTCACTCCCCAAAGAGAAACATTCACTCCCCAGTGGGAAACATTCACTCCCCAGTGAGAAACATTCACTTCCCAGTGAGAAACATTCACTCCCCAGTGAGAAACATTCATTCCCCAATGAGAAACATTCGCTCCCCAGTGAGAATCATTCAATCCTCAGTAGAAACATTCACTCCCCAATGAGAAATATTCACGCCTCAATGAGAAACATTCACTCCCCAGTCAGAAACATTCTCTCCCCATGAGAAACATTCACTCCTCAGGTGAGAAACATTCACTCCCCAATGATAAAGATTCACTCCCCAATGATATAGATTCACTCCCCAGTGAGAAACATTCGCTCCACAGTGAGAAACATTCACTCCACAGTGAGAAACATTCACTCCGCCATGAGAAACATTCGCTGCGCAGTGAGAAACATTCACTCCGCAGTGAGAAACATTGCCTCCCCACTGAGAAACATTCGCTCCCCAGTGTGAAACATTCACTCCCCAGTGTGAAACATTCACTCCCCAATGAGAAACATTCACTCCCCAGTGAGAAACAGTCACTTCCCAGCGAGAAACACTCACTCCCCAGTGAGAAATATTCACTCCTCTGTGTGAAACATTCACTCCCCAGTGTGAAACATTAACACCCCAGTGAGAAACATTCACTCCCCAGCGAGAAACAGTCACTTCCCAGCGAGAAACACTCACTCCCCAGTGAGAAATATTCACTCCTCTGTGAGAAACATACACTCCTCTGTGAGAAACATACACTCCTCTGTGAGAATCTTTCACTCCTCTGTTGGAAACATTCACTCCCCAGTGAGATCCTTTCACTCCCCAATGAGAAACATTCACTCCCCAGTGAGAAACATTCACTCCCCAATGAGAAACATTCACTCCCCAGTGAGAAACATTCACTCCCCAATGAGAAACATTCACTCCCCAGTCAGAAACATTCTCTCGCCATGAGAAACTTAACTCCCCAGTGAGAAACATTCACTCCTCTGTGAGAAACATTCACTCCCCAATGATAAAGATTCACTCCCCAATGATAAACATTCACTCCCCAGTGAGAAACATTCGCTCCACAGTGAGAAACATTCTCTCCTCAGGTGAGAAACATTCACTCCCCAATGATAAACATTCACTCCACAGTGAGAAACATTCCCTCCCGTGAGAAACATTCACTCCCCACTGAGAAACATTCGCTCCCCAGCGAGAAACATTCACTGCCCATGAAAAACATTCACTCCCCAGTGAGAAACATTCAGAACTCAATGAGAAACATTCACTCCCCAGTGAGAAACATTCACTCCCCAGTGAGAAACATTCACTTCCCAGTGAGAAACATTCACTCCCCAGTGAGAAACATTCACTCCGCAGTGAGAAACCTTCACTCCCCAGTGAGAAACCTTCACTCCGCAGTGAGAAACCTTCACTCCCCAGTGAGAAACCTTCACTCCCCAGTGAGATACATTCACTCCCCAGTGAGAAACATTCACTCCCCAGTGAGAAACATTCCCTCCGCAGTGAGAAACAATCGCTTCCCACTGAGAAACATTCGCTCCCCACTGAGAAACATTCACTCCTCTGTTAGGAACATTCACTCCTTTGTGAGAAACATTCACTCCTTTGTGAGAAACATTCACTCCTCTGTGAGAAACATTCACTCCTCTGTGAGAAACATTCACTCCTCTGTGAGAAACATTCACTCCTCTGTGATAAACATTCACTCCTCTGTGAGTAACATTCACTCCTGTGAGAAACATTCACTCCCCAATGAGAAACATTCACTCCCCAATGAGAAACATTCGATCCCAACTGAGAAACATCCACTCCTCTGAGAAACTTTCACTCCCCAGCGAGAAACCTTCACTCCCCAGTGAGAAACATTCACTCCCCAAAGAGAAACATTCACTCCCCAGTGGGAAACATTCACTCCCCAGTGAGAAACATTCACTCCCCAGTGAGAAACATTCACTCCCCAGTGAGAAACATTCATTCCCCAATGAGAAACATTCGCTCCCCAGTGAGAATCATTCAATCCTCTGTAGAAACATTCACTCCCCAATGAGAAATATTCACGCCTCAATGAGAAACATTCACTCCCCAGTCAGAAACATTCTCTCCCCATGAGAAACTTAACTCCCCAGTGAGAAACATTCACTCCTCAGGTGAGAAACATTCACTCCCCAATGATAAAGATTCACTCCCCAATGATAAACATTCACTCCCCAGTGAGAAACATTCGCTCCACAGTGAGAAACATTCACTCCACAGTGAGAAACATTCACTCCGCCGTGAGAAACATTCGCTGCGCAGTGAGAAACATTCACTCCGCAGTGAGAAACATTGCCTCCCCACTAGGAAACATTCGCTCCCCAGTGATAAACATTCGCTCCCCAGTGAGAAACATTCATTCCCCAATGAGAAACATTCACTCCCCAGTGAGAAACATTCATTCCCCAATGAGAAACATTCGCTCCCCAGTGAGAATAATTCAATCCTCTGTAGAAACATTCACTCCCCAATGAGAAATATTCACGCCTCAATGAGAAACCTTCACTCCCCAGTCAGAAACATTCTCTCCCCATGAGAAACTTAACTCCCCAGTGAGAAACATTCACTCCTCAGGTGAGAAACATTCACTCCCCAATGATAAAGATTCACTCCCCAATGATAAACATTCACTCCCCAGTGAGAAACATTCGCTCCACAGTGAGAAACATTCACTCCACAGTGAGAAACATTCACTCCGCCGTGAGAAACATTCGCTGCGCAGTGAGAAACATTCACTCCGCAGTGAGAAACATTGCCTCCCCACTGAGAAACATTCACTCCCCAGTGAGAAACATTCGCTCCCCAGTGTGAAACATTCACTCCCCAGTGTGAAACATTCACTCCCCAGTGTGAAACATTCACTCCCCAATGAGAAACATTCACTCCCCAGTGAGAAACAGTCACTTCCCAGCGAGAAACACTCACTCCCCAGTGAGAAATATTCACTCCTCTGTGTGAAACATTCACTCCCCAGTGTGAAACATTAACACCCCAGTGAGAAACATTCACTCCCCAGCGAGAAACAGTCACTTCCCAGCGAGAAACACTCACTCCCCAGTGAGAAATATTCACTCCTCTGTGTGAAACATTCACTCCCCAGTGTGAAACATTCACACCCCAGTGAGAAACATTCACTCCACAGTGAGAAACAGTCACTTCCCAGCGAGAAACGTTCACTCCTCTGTGAGAAACATTCACTCCCCAATGATAAAGATTCACTCCCCAATGATAAACATTCACTCCCCAGTGAGAAACATTCGCTCCACAGTGAGAAACATTCACTCCTCAGGTGAGAAACATTCACTCCCCAATGATAAACATTCACTCGCCAGTGAGAAACATTCACTCCGCCGTGAGAAACATTCGCTGCGCAGTGAGAAACATTCACTCCACAGTGAGAAACATTCGCTCCCCAGTGAGAAACATTCACTCCCCAGTGGGAAACATTCACTCCCCAGTGAGAAACATTCACTCCCCAGTGAGAAACATTCACTCCCCAGTGAGAAACATTCATTCCCCAATGAGAAACATTCGCTCCCCAGTGAGAATCATTCAATCCTCTGTAGAAACATTCACTCCCCAATGAGAAATATTCACGCCTCAATGAGAAACATTCACTCCCCAGTCAGAAACATTCTCTCCCCATGAGAAACTTAACTCCCCAGTGAGAAACATTCACTCCTCAGGTGAGAAACATTCACTCCCCAATGATAAAGATTCACTCCCCAATGATAAACATTCACTCCCCAGTGAGAAACATTCGCTCCACAGTAAGAAACATTCACTCCACAGTGAGAAACATTCACTCCGCTGTGAGAAACATTCACTGCGCAGTGAGAAACATTCACTCCGCAGTGAGAAACATTGCCTCCCCACTGAGAAACATTCGCTCCCCAGTGAGAAACATTCACTCCCCAATGAGAAACATTCACTCCCCAATGAGAAACATTCACTCCCCAGTGAGAAACATTCACTCCCCAGTGAGAAACATTCATTCCCCAATGAGAAACATTCGCTCCCCAGTGAGAATCATTCAATCCTCTGTAGAAACATTCACTCCCCAATGAGAAATATTCACGCCTCAATGAGAAACATTCACTCCCCAGTCAGAAACATTCTCTCCCCATGAGAAACTTAACTCCCCAGTGAGAAACATTCACTCCTCAGGTGAGAAACATTCACTCCCCAATGATAAAGATTCACTCCCCAATGATAAACATTCACTCCCCAGTGAGAAACATTCGCTCCACAGTGAGAAACATTCACTCCACAGTGAGAAACATTCACTCCGCCGTGAGAAACATTCGCTGCGCAGTGAGAAACATTCACTCCGCAGTGAGAAACATTCACTCCCCAGTGAGAAACATTCACTCCGCAGTGAGAAACATTCACTCCCCAGTGAGAAACATTCACTCCGCAGTGAGGAACATTCACTCCCCAGTGGGAAACATTCACTCCCCAGTGTGAAACATTCACTGCACATGAGAAACATTCACTCCCCACTGAGAAACATTCACTCCGCAGTGAGAACCATTCACTCCCCAGTGGGAAACATTCACTCCCCAGTGGGAAACATTCACTCCCCAGTGAGAAACATTGCCTCCCCACTGAGAAACATTCACTCCCCAGTGTGAAACATTCACTGCACATGAGAAACATTCACTCCCCACTGAGAAACATTCACTCCGCAGTGAGAACCATTCACTCCCCAGTGGGAAACATTCACTCCCCAGTGGGAAACATTCACTCCGCAGTGAGAAACATTCACTCCCCAGTGGGAAACATTCACTCCCCAGTGAGAAACATTGCCTCCCCACTGAGAAACATTCGCTCCCCAGTGAGAAACATTCACTCCGCAGTGAGAAACATTCACTCCCCAGTGGGAAACATTCACTCCCCAGTGAGAAACATTGCCTCCCCACTGAGAAACATTCGCTCCCCAGTGTGAAACATTCACTGCCCATGAGAAACATTCACTCCCCAGTGAGAAACATTCACTCCCCAGTGAGAAACATTCACTCCCCAGTGAGAAACATTCGCTCCCCAGTGAGAAACATTCACTCCGCAGTGAGAAACATTCACTCCCCAGTGGGAAACATTCACTCCGCAGTGAGAAACATTCACTCCCCAGTGGGAAACATTCACTCCCCAGTGAGAAACATTCACTCCCCAGTGAGAAACATTCACTCCCCAGTGAGAAACATTGCCTCCCCACTGAGAAACATTCGCTCCCCAGTGTGAAACATTCGCTCCCCAGTGTGAAACATTCGCTCCCCAGTGTGAAACATTCACTCCCCAGTGTGAAACATTCACTCCCCAGTGAGAACCACTCACTCACCAGTGAGAAACATTCACTACTAAATGAGAAACTTTCAATCCCCAGTGAGAAAGATTCACTCCCCAGTGAGAAACATTCACTTCCCAGTGAGAAACATTCACTCCCCAGTGAGAAACATTCACTCCGCAGTGAGAAACCTTCACTCCGCAGTGAGAAACCTTCACTCCGCAGTGAGAAACCTTCACTCCCCAGTGAGAAACCTTCACTCCCCAGTGAGAAACATTCACTCCCCAGTGAGAAACATTCACTCCCCAGTGAGAAACATTCCCTCCGCAGTGAGAAACAATCACTTCCCACTGAGAAACATTCGCTCCCCACTGAGAAACATTCACTCCTCTGTGAGGAACATTCACTCCCCAGCGAGAAACATTCACTCCTTTGTGAGAAACATTCACTCCTCTGTGAGAAACATTGACTCCTCTGTGAGAAACATTCACTCCTCTGTGATAAACATTCACTCCTCTGTGAGTAACATTCACTCCTGTGAGAAACATTCACTCCTCTGTGAGAAACATTCACTCCTCTGTGAGAACCATTCACTCCCCAATGAGAAACATTCACTCCCCAATGAGAAACATTCGATCCCAACTGAGAAACATCCACTCCTCTGAGAAACTTTCACTCCCCAGCGAGAAACCTTCACTCCCCAAAGAGAAACCTTCACTCCCCAGTGGGAAACATTCACTCCCCAGTGGGAAACATTCACTCCCCAGTGAGAAACATTCACTCCCCAGTGAGAAACATTCACTCCCCAGTGAGAAACATTCACTCCCCAGTGAGAAACATTCACTCCCCAGTGAGAAACATTCATTCCCCAATGAGAAACATTCGCTCCCCAGTGAGAATCATTCAATCCTCTGTAGAAACATTCACTCCCCAATGAGAAATATTCACGCCTCAATGAGAAACATTCACTCCCCAGTCAGAAACATTCTCTCCCCATGAGAAACTTAACTCCCCAGTGAGAAACATTCACTCCTCAGGTGAGAAACATTCACTCCCCAATGATAAAGATTCACTCCCCAATGATAAACATTCACTCCCCAGTGAGAAACATTCGCTCCACAGTGAGAAACATTCACTCCACGGTGAGAAACATTCACTCCGCCGTGAGAAACATTCGCTCCCCAGTGATAAACATTCGCTCCCCAGTGAGAAACATTCACTCCCCAGTGGGAAACATTCACTCCCCAGTGAGAAACATTCACTCCCCAGTGAGAAACATTCATTCCCCAATGAGAAACATTCGCTCCCCAGTGAGAATCATTCAATCCTCTGTAGAAACATTCACTCCCCAATGAGAAATATTCACGCCTCAATGAGAAACATTCACTCCCCAGTCAGAAACATTCTCTCCCCGTGAGAAACTTAACTCCCCAGTGAGAAACATTCACTCCTCAGGTGAGAAACATTCACTCCCCAATGATAAACATTCGCTCCCCAGTGTTAAACATTCACTCCCCAGTGTGAAACATTCACTCCACCAATGAGAAACATTCACTCCCCAGTGAGAACCACTCACTCCCCAGTGAGAAACATTCACTACTAAATGAGAAACATTCACTCCCCAGTGAGAAACATTCATTCCCCAATGAGAAACATTCCCTCCCCAGTGATAAACATTCTCTTCACAGTGAGAAACATTCACTCCTCTGTGAGAAACATTCACTCCTCTGTGAGAAACATTCACTCCTCTGTGAGAAACATTCACTCCTCTGTGAGAAACATTCACTCCTCTGTGATAAACATTCACTCCACAGTGAGAAACATTCACTCCCCAGTGGGAAACATTCACTCCCCAGTGAGAAACATTCACTGCCCATGAGAAACATTCACTCCCCAGTGAGAAACATTCAGAACTCAATGAGAAACATTCAATCCCCAGTGAGAAACATTCACTCCCCAGTGAGAAACATTCACTTCCCAGTGAGAAACATTCACTCCCCAGTGAGAAACATTCACTCCGCAGTGAGAAACCTTCACTCCCCAGTGAGAAACCTTCACTCCGCAGTGAGAAACCTTCACTCCCCAGTGAGAAACCTTCACTCCCCAGTGAGATACATTCACTCCCCAGTGAGAAACATTCACTCCCCAGTGAGAAACATTCCCTCCGCAGTGAGAAACAATCGCTTCCCACTGAGAAACATTCGCTCCCCACTGAGAAACATTCACTCCTCTGTTAGGAACATTCACTCCCCAGCGAGAAACATTCACTCCTTTGTGAGAAACATTCACTCCTCTGTGAGAAACATTCACTCCTCTGTGAGAAACATTCACTCCCCAGTGAGAAACATTCCCTCCGCAGTGAGAAACAATCGCTTCCCACTGAGAAACATTCGCTCCCCACTGAGAAACATTCACTCCTCTGTTAGGAACATTCAGTCCTTTGTGAGAAACATTCACTCCTTTGTGAGAAACATTCACTCCTCTGTGAGAAACATTCACTCCTCTGTGAGAAACATTCACTCCTCTGTGAGAAACATTCACTCCTCTGTGATAAACATTCACTCCTCTGTGAGTAACATTCACTCCTGTGAGAAACATTCACTCCTCTGTGAGAAACATTCACTCCTCTGTGAGAACCATTCACTCCCCAATGAGAAACATTGACTCCCCAATGAGAAACATTCGATCCCAACTGAGAAACATCCACTCCTCTGAGAATCTTTCACTCCCCAGCGAGAAACCTTCACTCCCCAGTGAGAAACATTCACTCCCCAAAGAGAAACATTCACTCCCCAGTGGGAAACATTCACTCCCCAGTGAGAAACATTCACTTCCCAGTGAGAAACATTCACTCCCCAGTGAGAAACATTAATTCCCCAATGAGAAACATTCGCTCCCCAGTGAGAATCATTCAATCCTCAGTAGAAACATTCACTCCCCAATGAGAAATATTCACGCCTCAATGAGAAACATTCACTCCCCAGTCAGAAACATTCTCTCCCCATGAGAAACTTAACTCCCCAGTGAGAAACATTCACTCCTCAGGTGAGAAACATTCACTCCCCAATGATAAAGATTCACTCCCCAATGATATAGATTCACTCCCCAGTGAGAAACATTCGCTCCACAGTGAGAAACATTCACTCCACAGTGAGAAACATTCACTCCGCCATGAGAAACATTCGCTGCGCAGTGAGAAACATTCACTCCGCAGTGAGAAACATTGCCTCCCCACTGAGAAACATTCGCTCCCCAGTGAGAAACATTCGCTCCCCAGTGTGAAACATTCACTCCCCAGTGTGAAACATTCACTCCCCAATGAGAAACATTCACTCCCCAGTGAGAAACAGTCACTTCCCAGCGAGAAACACTCACTCCCCAGTGAGAAACATTCACTCCCCAGCGAGAAACAGTCACTTCCCAGCGAGAAACACTCACTCCCCAGTGAGAAATATTCACTCCTCTGTGAGAAACATACACTCCTCTGTGAGAATCTTTCACTCCTCTGTGAGAAACATTCACTCCCCAGTGAGATCCTTTCACTCCCCAATGAGAAACATTCACTCCCCAGTGAGAAACATTCACTCCCCAGTGAGAAACATTCATTCCCCAATGAGAAACATTCGCTCCCCAGTGAGAATCATTCAATCCTCTGTAGAAACATTCACTCCCCAATGAGAAATATTCACGCCTCAATGAGAAACATTCACTCCCCAGTCAGAAACATTCTCTCGCCATGAGAAACTTAACTCCCCAGTGAGAAACATTCACTCCTCTGTGAGAAACATTCACTCCCCAATGATAAAGATTCACTCCCCAATGATAAACATTCACTCCCCAGTGAGAAACATTCGCTCCACAGTGAGAAACATTCTCTCCTCAGGTGAGAAACATTCACTCCCCAATGATAAACATTCACTCCACAGTGAGAAACATTCCCTCCCGTGAGAAACATTCACTCCCCACTGAGAAACATTCGCTCCCCAGCGAGAAACATTCACTGCCCATGAAAAACATTCACTCCCCAGTGAGAAACATTCAGAACTCAATGAGAAACATTCACTCCCCAGTGAGAAACATTCACTCCCCAGTGAGAAACATTCACTCCCCAGTGAGAAACATTCACTTCCCAGTGAGAAACATTCACTCCCCAGTGAGAAACATTCACTCCGCAGTGAGAAACCTTCACTCCCCAGTGAGAAACCTTCACTCCCCAGTGAGAAACCTTCACTCCGCAGTGAAAAACCTTCACTCCCCAGTGAGAAACCTTCACTCCCCAGTGAGATACATTCACTCCCCAGTGAGATACATTCACTCCCCAGTGAGAAAAATTCACTCCCCAGTGAGAAACATTCCCTCCGCAGTGAGAAACAATCGCTTCCCACTGAGAAACATTCGCTCCCCACTGAGAAACATTCACTCCTCTGTTAGGAACATTCACTCCCCAGCGAGAAACATTCACTCCTTTGTGAGAAACATTCACTCCTCTGTGAGAAACATTCACTCCTCTGTGAGAAACATTCACTCCCCAGTGAGAAACATTCCCTCCGCAGTGAGAAACAATCGCTTCCCACTGAGAAACATTCGCTCCCCACTGAGAAACATTCACTCCTCTGTTAGGAACATTCACTCCTTTGTGAGAAACATTCACTCCTTTGTGAGAAACATTCACTCCTCTGTGAGAAACATTCACTCCTCTGTGAGAAACATTCACTCCTCTGTGAGAAACATTCACTCCTCTGTGATAAACATTCACTCCTCTGTGAGTAACATTCACTCCTGTGAGAAACATTCACTCCTCTGTGAGAAACATTCACTCCTCTGTGAGAACCATTCACTCCCCAATGAGAAACATTCACTCCCCAATGAGAAACATTCGATCCCAACTGAGAAACATCCACTCCTCTGAGAAACTTTCACTCCCCAGCGAGAAACCTTCACTCCCCAGTGAGAAACATTCACTCCCCAAAGAGAAACATTCACTCCCCAGTGGGAAACATTCACTCCCCAGTGAGAAACATTCACTCCCCAGTGAGAAACATTCACTCCCCAGTGAGAAACATTCATTCCCCAATGAGAAACATTCGCTCCCCAGTGAGAATCATTCAATCCTCTGTAGAAACATTCACTCCCCAATGAGAAATATTCACGCCTCAATGAGAAACATTCACTCCCCAGTCAGAAACATTCTCTCCCCATGAGAAACTTAACTCCCCAGTGAGAAACATTCACTCCTCAGGTGAGAAACATTCACTCCCCAATGATAAAGATTCACTCCCCAATGATAAACATTCACTCCCCAGTGAGAAACATTCGCTCCACAGTGAGAAACATTCACTCCACAGTGAGAAACATTCACTCCGCCGTGAGAAACATTCGCTGCGCAGTGAGAAACATTCACTCCGCAGTGAGAAACATTGCCTCCCCACTAGGAAACATTCGCTCCCCAGTGATAAACATTCGCTCCCCAGTGAGAAACATTCACTCCCCAGTGGGAAACATTCACTCCCCAGTGGGAAACATTCACTCCCCAGTGGGAAACATTCACTCCCCAGTGAGAAACATTCACTCCCCAGTGAGAAACATTCACTCCCCAGTGAGAAACATTCATTCCCCAATGAGAAACATTCGCTCCCCAGTGAGAATAATTCAATCCTCTGTAGAAACATTCACTCCCCAATGAGAAATATTCACGCCTCAATGAGAAACATTCACTCCCCAGTCAGAAACATTCTCTCCCCATGAGAAACTTAACTCCCCAGTGAGAAACATTCACTCCTCAGGTGAGAAACATTCACTCCCCAATGATAAAGATTCACTCCCCAATGATAAACATTCACTCCCCAGTGAGAAACATTCGCTCCACAGTGAGAAACATTCACTCCACAGTGAGAAACATTCACTCCGCCGTGAGAAACATTCGCTGCGCAGTGAGAAACATTCACTCCGCAGTGAGAAACATTGCCTCCCCACTGAGAAACATTCACTCCCCAGTGAGAAACATTCGCTCCCCAGTGTGAAACATTCACTCCCCAGTGTGAAACATTCACTCCCCAGTGTGAAACATTCACTCCCCAATGAGAAACATTCACTCCCCAGTGAGAAACAGTCACTTCCCAGCGAGAAACACTCACTCCCCAGTGAGAAATATTCACTCCTCTGTGTGAAACATTCACTCCCCAGTGTGAAACATTAACACCCCAGTGAGAAACATTCACTCCCCAGCGAGAAACAGTCACTTCCCAGCGAGAAACACTCACTCCCCAGTGAGAAATATTCACTCCTCTGTGTGAAACATTCACTCCCCAGTGTGAAACATTCACACCCCAGTGAGAAACATTCACTCCACAGTGAGAAACAGTCACTTCCCAGCGAGAAACACTCACTCCCCAGTGAGAAATATTCACTCCTCTGTGAGAAACATACACTCCTCTGTGAGAATCTTTCACTCCTCTGTGAGAAACATTCACTCCCCAGTGAGATCCTTTCACTCCCCAATGAGAAACATTCACTCCCCAGTGAGAAACATTCACTCCCCAGTGAGAAACATTCACTCCCCAGTGAGAAACATTCATTCCCCAATGAGAAACATTCGCTCCCCAGTGAGAATCATTCAATCCTCTGTCGAAACATTCACTCCCCAATGAGAAATATTCACGCCTCAATGAGAAACATTCACTCCCCAGTCAGAAACATTCTCTCCCCATGAGAAACTTAACTCCCCAGTGAGAAACATTCACTCCTCTGTGAGAAACATTCACTCCCCAATGATAAAGATTCACTCCCCAATGATAAACATTCACTCCCCAGTGAGAAACATTCGCTCCACAGTGAGAAACATTCGCTCCACAGTGAGAAACATTCACTCCTCAGGTGAGAAACATTCACTCCCCAATGAAAAACATTCACTCGCCAGTGAGAAACATTCGCTCCACAGTGAGAAACATTCACTCCACAGTGAGAAACATTCACTCCGCCGTGAGAAACATTCGCTGCGCAGTGAGAAACATTCACTCCACAGTGAGAAACATTCGCTCCCCAGTGAGAAACATTCACTCCCCAGTGGGAAACATTCACTCCCCAGTGAGAAACATTCACTCCCCAGTGAGAAACATTCACTCCCCAGTGAGAAACATTCATTCCCCAATGAGAAACATTCGCTCCCCAGTGAGATTCATTCAATCCTCTGTAGAAACATTCACTCCCCAATGAGAAATATTCACGCCTCAATGAGAAACATTCACTCCCCAGTCAGAAACATTCTCTCCCCATGAGAAACTTAACTCCCCAGTGAGAAACATTCACTCCTCAGGTGAGAAACATTCACTCCCCAATGATAAAGATTCACTCCCCAATGATAAACATTCACTCCCCAGTGAGAAACATTCGCTCCACAGTAAGAAACATTCACTCCACAGTGAGAAACATTCACTCCGCTGTGAGAAACATTCACTGCGCAGTGAGAAACATTCACTCCGCAGTGAGAAACATTGCCTCCCCACTGAGAAACATTCGCTCCCCAGTGAGAAACATTCACTCCCCAATGAGAAACATTCACTCCCCAATGAGAAACATTCACTCCCCAGTGAGAAACATTCACTCCCCAGTGAGAAACATTCATTCCCCAATGAGAAACATTCGCTCCCCAGTGAGAATCATTCAATCCTCTGTAGAAACATTCACTCCCCAATGAGAAATATTCACGCCTCAATGAGAAACATTCACTCCCCAGTCAGAAACATTCTCTCCCCATGAGAAACTTAACTCCCCAGTGAGAAACATTCACTCCTCAGGTGAGAAACATTCACTCCCCAATGATAAAGATTCACTCCCCAATGATAAACATTCACTCCCCAGTGAGAAACATTCGCTCCACAGTGAGAAACATTCACTCCACAGTGAGAAACATTCACTCCGCCGTGAGAAACATTCGCTGCGCAGTGAGAAACATTCACTCCGCAGTGAGAAACATTCACTCCCCAGTGAGAAACATTCACTCCGCAGTGAGAAACATTCACTCCCCAGTGAGAAACATTCACTCCGCAGTGAGAAACATTCACTCCCCAGTGGGAAACATTCACTCCCCAGTGAGAAACATTGCCTCCCCACTGAGAAACATTCGCTCCCCAGTGTGAAACATTCACTGCACATGAGAAACATTCACTCCCCACTGAGAAACATTCACTCCGCAGTGAGAACCATTCACTCCCCAGTGGGAAACATTCACTCCCCAGTGGGAAACATTCACTCCCCAGTGAGAAACATTCACTCCCCAGTGAGAAACATTCACTTCCCAGTGAGAAACATTCACTCCCCAGTGAGAAACATTCACTCCGCAGTGAGAAACCTTCACTCCCCAGTGAGAAACCTTCACTCCCCAGTGAGAAACCTTCACTCCGCAGTGAAAAACCTTCACTCCCCAGTGAGAAACCTTCACTCCCCAGTGAGATACATTCACTCCCCAGTGAGATACATTCACTCCCCAGTGAGAAACATTCACTCCCCAGTGAGAAACATTCCCTCCGCAGTGAGAAACAATCGCTTCCCACTGAGAAACATTCGCTCCCCACTGAGAAACATTCACTCCTCTGTTAGGAACATTCACTCCCCAGCGAGAAACATTCACTCCTTTGTGAGAAACATTCACTCCTCTGTGAGAAACATTCACTCCTCTGTGAGAAACATTCACTCCCCAGTGAGAAACATTCCCTCCGCAGTGAGAAACAATCGCTTCCCACTGAGAAACATTCGCTCCCCACTGAGAAACATTCACTCCTCTGTTAGGAACATTCACTCCTTTGTGAGAAACATTCACTCCTTTGTGAGAAACATTCACTCCTCTGTGAGAAACATTCACTCCTCTGTGAGAAACATTCACTCCTCTGTGAGAAACATTCACTCCTCTGTGATAAACATTCACTCCTCTGTGAGTAACATTCACTCCTGTGAGAAACATTCACTCCTCTGTGAGAAACATTCACTCCTCTGTGAGAACCATTCACTCCCCAATGAGAAACATTCACTCCCCAATGAGAAACATTCGATCCCAACTGAGAAACATCCACTCCTCTGAGAAACTTTCACTCCCCAGCGAGAAACCTTCACTCCCCAGTGAGAAACATTCACTCCCCAAAGAGAAACATTCACTCCCCAGTGGGAAACATTCACTCCCCAGTGAGAAACATTCACTCCCCAGTGAGAAACATTCACTCCCCAGTGAGAAACATTCATTCCCCAATGAGAAACATTCGCTCCCCAGTGAGAATCATTCAATCCTCTGTAGAAACATTCACTCCCCAATGAGAAATATTCACGCCTCAATGAGAAACATTCACTCCCCAGTCAGAAACATTCTCTCCCCATGAGAAACTTAACTCCCCAGTGAGAAACATTCACTCCTCAGGTGAGAAACATTCACTCCCCAATGATAAAGATTCACTCCCCAATGATAAACATTCACTCCCCAGTGAGAAACATTCGCTCCACAGTGAGAAACATTCACTCCACAGTGAGAAACATTCACTCCGCCGTGAGAAACATTCGCTGCGCAGTGAGAAACATTCACTCCGCAGTGAGAAACATTGCCTCCCCACTAGGAAACATTCGCTCCCCAGTGATAAACATTCGCTCCCCAGTGAGAAACATTCACTCCCCAGTGGGAAACATTCACTCCCCAGTGGGAAACATTCACTCCCCAGTGGGAAACATTCACTCCCCAGTGAGAAACATTCACTCCCCAGTGAGAAACATTCACTCCCCAGTGAGAAACATTCATTCCCCAATGAGAAACATTCGCTCCCCAGTGAGAATAATTCAATCCTCTGTAGAAACATTCACTCCCCAATGAGAAATATTCACGCCTCAATGAGAAACATTCACTCCCCAGTCAGAAACATTCTCTCCCCATGAGAAACTTAACTCCCCAGTGAGAAACATTCACTCCTCAGGTGAGAAACATTCACTCCCCAATGATAAAGATTCACTCCCCAATGATAAACATTCACTCCCCAGTGAGAAACATTCGCTCCACAGTGAGAAACATTCACTCCACAGTGAGAAACATTCACTCCGCCGTGAGAAACATTCGCTGCGCAGTGAGAAACATTCACTCCGCAGTGAGAAACATTGCCTCCCCACTGAGAAACATTCACTCCCCAGTGAGAAACATTCGCTCCCCAGTGTGAAACATTCACTCCCCAGTGTGAAACATTCACTCCCCAGTGTGAAACATTCACTCCCCAATGAGAAACATTCACTCCCCAGTGAGAAACAGTCACTTCCCAGCGAGAAACACTCACTCCCCAGTGAGAAATATTCACTCCTCTGTGTGAAACATTCACTCCCCAGTGTGAAACATTAACACCCCAGTGAGAAACATTCACTCCCCAGCGAGAAACAGTCACTTCCCAGCGAGAAACACTCACTCCCCAGTGAGAAATATTCACTCCTCTGTGTGAAACATTCACTCCCCAGTGTGAAACATTCACACCCCAGTGAGAAACATTCACTCCACAGTGAGAAACAGTCACTTCCCAGCGAGAAACACTCACTCCCCAGTGAGAAATATTCACTCCTCTGTGAGAAACATACACTCCTCTGTGAGAATCTTTCACTCCTCTGTGAGAAACATTCACTCCCCAGTGAGATCCTTTCACTCCCCAATGAGAAACATTCACTCCCCAGTGAGAAACATTCACTCCCCAGTGAGAAACATTCATTCCCCAATGAGAAACATTCGCTCCCCAGTGAGAATCATTCAATCCTCTGTCGAAACATTCACTCCCCAATGAGAAATATTCACGCCTCAATGAGAAACATTCACTCCCCAGTCAGAAACATTCTCTCCCCATGAGAAACTTAACTCCCCAGTGAGAAACATTCACTCCTCTGTGAGAAACATTCACTCCCCAATGATAAAGATTCACTCCCCAATGATAAACATTCACTCCCCAGTGAGAAACATTCGCTCCACAGTGAGAAACATTCGCTCCACAGTGAGAAACATTCACTCCTCAGGTGAGAAACATTCACTCCCCAATGAAAAACATTCACTCGCCAGTGAGAAACATTCGCTCCACAGTGAGAAACATTCACTCCACAGTGAGAAACATTCACTCCGCCGTGAGAAACATTCGCTGCGCAGTGAGAAACATTCACTCCACAGTGAGAAACATTCGCTCCCCAGTGAGAAACATTCACTCCCCAGTGGGAAACATTCACTCCCCAGTGAGAAACATTCACTCCCCAGTGAGAAACATTCACTCCCCAGTGAGAAACATTCATTCCCCAATGAGAAACATTCGCTCCCCAGTGAGATTCATTCAATCCTCTGTAGAAACATTCACTCCCCAATGAGAAATATTCACGCCTCAATGAGAAACATTCACTCCCCAGTCAGAAACATTCTCTCCCCATGAGAAACTTAACTCCCCAGTGAGAAACATTCACTCCTCAGGTGAGAAACATTCACTCCCCAATGATAAAGATTCACTCCCCAATGATAAACATTCACTCCCCAGTGAGAAACATTCGCTCCACAGTAAGAAACATTCACTCCACAGTGAGAAACATTCACTCCGCTGTGAGAAACATTCACTGCGCAGTGAGAAACATTCACTCCGCAGTGAGAAACATTGCCTCCCCACTGAGAAACATTCGCTCCCCAGTGAGAAACATTCACTCCCCAATGAGAAACATTCACTCCCCAATGAGAAACATTCACTCCCCAGTGAGAAACATTCACTCCCCAGTGAGAAACATTCATTCCCCAATGAGAAACATTCGCTCCCCAGTGAGAATCATTCAATCCTCTGTAGAAACATTCACTCCCCAATGAGAAATATTCACGCCTCAATGAGAAACATTCACTCCCCAGTCAGAAACATTCTCTCCCCATGAGAAACTTAACTCCCCAGTGAGAAACATTCACTCCTCAGGTGAGAAACATTCACTCCCCAATGATAAAGATTCACTCCCCAATGATAAACATTCACTCCCCAGTGAGAAACATTCGCTCCACAGTGAGAAACATTCACTCCACAGTGAGAAACATTCACTCCGCCGTGAGAAACATTCGCTGCGCAGTGAGAAACATTCACTCCGCAGTGAGAAACATTCACTCCCCAGTGAGAAACATTCACTCCGCAGTGAGAAACATTCACTCCCCAGTGAGAAACATTCACTCCGCAGTGAGAAACATTCACTCCCCAGTGGGAAACATTCACTCCCCAGTGAGAAACATTGCCTCCCCACTGAGAAACATTCGCTCCCCAGTGTGAAACATTCACTGCACATGAGAAACATTCACTCCCCACTGAGAAACATTCACTCCGCAGTGAGAACCATTCACTCCCCAGTGGGAAACATTCACTCCCCAGTGGGAAACATTCACTCCCCAGTGAGAAACATTGCCTCCCCACTGAGAAACATTCGCTCCCCAGTGAGAAACATTCACTCCGCAGTGAGAAACATTCACTCCCCAGTGGGAAACATTCACTCCCCAGTGAGAAACATTGCCTCCCCACTGAGAAACATTCGCTCCCCAGTGTGAAACATTCACTGCCCATGAGAAACATTCACTCCCCAGTGAGAAACATTCACTCCCCAGTGAGAAACATTCACTCCCCAGTGAGAAACATTCGCTCCCCAGTGAGAAACATTCACTCCGCAGTGAGAAACATTCACTCCCCAGTGGGAAACATTCACTCCGCAGTGAGAAACATTCACTCCCCAGTGGGAAACATTCACTCCCCAGTGAGAAACATTCACTCCCCAGTGAGAAACATTCACTCCCCAGTGAGAAACATTGCCTCCCCACTGAGAAACATTCGCTCCCCAGTGTGAAACATTCGCTCCCCAGTGTGAAACATTCACTCCCCAGTGTGAAACATTCACTCCCCAATGAGAAACATTCACTCCCCAGTGAGAACCACTCACTCACCAGTGAGAAACATTCACTACTAAATGAGAAACTTTCAATCCCCAGTGAGAAAGATTCACTCCCCAGTGAGAAACATTCACTTCCCAGTGAGAAACATTCACTCCCCAGTGAGAAACATTCACTCCGCAGTGAGAAACCTTCACTCCGCAGTGAGAAACCTTCACTCCCCAGTGAGAAACCTTCACTCCCCAGTGAGAAACATTCACTCCCCAGTGAGAAACATTCACTCCCCAGTGAGAAACATTCCCTCCGCAGTGAGAAACATTCATTCCCCAATGAGAAACATTCGCTCCCCAGTGAGAATCATTCAATCCTCTGTAGAAACATTCACTCCCCAATGAGAAATATTCACGCCTCAATGAGAAACATTCACTCCCCAGTCAGAAACATTCTCTCCCCATGAGAAACTTAACTCCCCAGTGAGAAACATTCACTCCTCAGGTGAGAAACATTCACTCCCCAATGATAAAGATTCACTCCCCAATGATAAACATTCACTCCCCAGTGAGAAACATTCACTCCACGGTGAGAAACATTCACTCCGCCGTGAGAAACATTCGCTCCCCAGTGATAAACATTCGCTCCCCAGTGAGAAACATTCACTCCCCAGTGGGAAACATTCACTCCCCAGTGAGAAACATTCACTCCCCAGTGAGAAACATTCATTCCCCAATGAGAAACATTCGCTCCCCAGTGAGAATCATTCAATCCTCTGTAGAAACATTCACTCCCCAATGAGAAATATTCACGCCTCAATGAGAAACATTCACTCCCCAGTCAGAAACATTCTCTCCCCGTGAGAAACTTAACTCCCCAGTGAGAAACATTCACTCCTCAGGTGAGAAACATTCACTCCCCAATGATAAACATTCGCTCCCCAGTGTTAAACATTCACTCCCCAGTGTGAAACATTCACTCCACCAATGAGAAACATTCACTCCCCAGTGAGAACCACTCACTCCCCAGTGAGAAACATTCACTACTAAATGAGAAACATTCACTCCCCAGTGAGAAACATTCATTCCCCAATGAGAAACATTCCCTCCCCAGTGATAAACATTCTCTTCACAGTGAGAAACATTCACTCCTCTGTGAGAAACATTCACTCCTCTGTGAGAAACATTCACTCCTCTGTGAGAAACATTCACTCCTCTGTGAGAAACATTCACTCCTCTGTGATAAACATTCACTCCACAGTGAGAAACATTCACTCCCCAGTGGGAAACATTCACTCCCCAGTGAGAAACATTCACTCCCCAGTGAGAAACTTTCATTCCCCAATGAGAAACATTCGTTCCCCAGTGAGAATCATTCAATCCTCTGTAGAAACATTCACTCCCCAATGAGAAATATTCACGCCTCAATGAGAAACATTCACTCCCCAGTCAGAAACATTCTCTCCCCATGAGAAACTTAACTCCCCAGTGAGAAATATTCACTCCCCAGTGAGAAACATTCCCTCCGCAGTGAGAAACAATCGCTTCCCACTGAGAAACATTCACTCCCCAGCGAGAAACATTCACTCCTTTGTGAGAAACATTCACTCCCCGATGATAAAGATTCACTCCCCAATGATAAACATTCACTCCCCAGTGAGAAACATTCGCTCCACAGTGAGAAACATTCGCTCCCCAGTGAGTAACATTCACTCCCCAGTGTGAAACATTCACTCCCCAGTGTGAAACATTCACTCCCCAATGAGAAACATTCACTCCCCAGTGAGAACCACTCACTCCCCAGTGAGAAACATT
Organism: Scyliorhinus torazame; assembly: GCF_047496885.1. NCBI lineage: Eukaryota > Metazoa > Chordata > Chondrichthyes > Carcharhiniformes > Scyliorhinidae > Scyliorhinus > Scyliorhinus torazame. The sequence continues at coordinate 94,357 of NW_027308241.1, forward strand.
CACTACTAAATGAGAAACTTTCAATCCCCAGTGAGAAAGATTCACTCCCCAGAGAGAAACATTCCCTCCCCAGTGATAAACATTCTCTTCACAGTGAGAAACATTCACTCCTCTGTGAGAAACATTCACTCCTCTGTGAGAAACATTCACTCCTCTGTGATAAACATTCACTCCGCCGTGAGAAACATTCACTCCCCAGTGGGAAACATTCACTCCCCAGTGAGAAACATTCACTCCCCAGTGAGAAACATTCACTCCCCAGTGAGAAACATTCATTCCCCAATGAGAATCATTCAATCCTCTGTAGAAACATTCACTCCCCAATGAGAAATATTCACGCCTCAATGAGAAACATTCACTCCCCAGTCAGAAGCATTCTCTCCCCATGAGAAACTTAACTCCCCAGTGAGAAACATTCACTCCTCAGGTGAGAAACATTCACTCCCCAATGATAAAGATTCACTCCCCAATGATAAACATTCACTCCCCAGTGAGAAACATTCGCTCCACAGTGAGAAACATTCACTCCACAGTGAGAAACATTCACTCCGCCGTGAGAAACATTCGCTGCGCAGTAAGAAACATTCACTCCGCAGTGAGAAACATTGCCTCCCCACTGAGAAACATTCGCTCCCCAGTGAGAAACATTCGCTCCCCAGTGTGAAACATTCACTCCCCAGTGTGAAACATTCACTCCTCTGTGAGAATCTTTCACTCCTCTGTGAGAAACATTCACTCCCCAGTGAGATCCTTTCACTCCCCAATGAGAAACATTCACTCCCCAATGAGAAACATTCGTTCCCCAGTGAGAAACATTCACTCCCCAGTGAGAAACATTCGTTCCCCAATGAGAAACATTCACTCCCCAATGAGAAACATTCACTCCCCAGTGAGAAACATTCACTCCCCAGTGAGAAACATTCGTTCCCCAATGAGAAACATTCGCTCCCCAGTGAGAATCATTCAATCCTCTGTAGAAACATTCACTCCCCAATGAGAAATATTCACGCCTCAATGAGAAACATTCACTCCCCAGTCAGAAGCATTCTCTCCCCATGAGAAACTTAACTCCCCAGTGAGAAACATTCACTCCTCAGGTGAGAAACATTCACTCCCCAATGATAAAGATTCACTCCCCAATGATAAACATTCACTCCCCAGTGAGAAACATTCGCTCCACAGTGAGAAACATTCACTCCACAGTGAGAAACATTCACTCCGCCGTGAGAAACATTCGCTGCGCAGTGAGAAACATTCACTCCGCAGTGAGAAACATTCACTCCCCAGTGAGAAACATTCACTCCCCAGTGAGAAACATTCATTCCCCAATGAGAAACATTCGCTCCCCAGTGAGAATCATTCAATCCTCTGTAGAAACATTCACTCCCCAATGAGAAATATTCACGCCTCAATGAGAAACATTCACTCCCCAGTCAAAAACATTCTCTCCCCATGAGAAACTTAACTCCCCAGTGAGAAACATTCACTCCTCAGGTGAGAAACATTCACTCCCCAATGATAAAGATTCACTCCCCAATGATAAACATTCACTCCCCAGTGAGAAACATTCGCTCCACAGTGAGAAACATTCACTCCACAGTGAGAAACATTCACTCCGCCGTGAGAAACATTCGCTGCGCAGTGAGAAACATTCACTCCGCAGTGAGAAACATTGCCTCCACACTGAGAAACATTCGCTCCCCAGTGAGAAACATTCGCTCCCCAGTGTGAAACATTCACTCCCCAGTGTGAAACATTCACTCCCCAATGAGAAACATTCACTCCCCAGTGAGAACCACTCACTCACCAGTGAGAAACATTCACTACTAAATGAGAAACTTTCAATCCCCAGTGAGAAAGATTCACTCCCCAGAGAGAAACATTCCGTCCCCAGTGATAAACATTCTCTTCACAGTGAGAAACATTCACTCCTCTGTGAGAAACATTCACTCCTCTGTGAGAAACATTCACTCCTCTGTGAGAAACATTCACTCCTCTGTGAGAAACATTCACTCCTCTGTGATAAACATTCACTCCACAGTGAGAAACATTCACTCCCCAGTGGGAAACATTCACTCCCCAGTGAGAAACATTCACTCCCCAGTGAGAAACATTCACTCCCCAGTGAGAAACATTAATTCCCCAATGAGAAACATTCGCTCCCCAGTGAGAATCATTCAATCCTCTGTAGAGACATTCACTCCCCAATGAGAAATATTCACGCCTCAATGAGAAACATTCACTCCCCAGTCAGAAACATTCTCTCCCCATGAGAAACTTAACTCCCCAGTGAGAAACATTCACTCCTCAGGTGAGAAACATTCACTCCCCAATGATCAAGATTCACTCCCCAATGATAAACATTCACTCCCCAGTGAGAAACATTCGCTCCACAGTGAGAAACATTCACTCCACAGTGAGAAACATTCACTCCGCCGTGAGAAACATTCGCTGCGCAGTGAGAAACATTCACTCCGCAGTGAGAAACATTCACTCCCCAGTGAGAAACATTCACTCCCCAGTGAGAAACATTCATTCCCCAATGAGAAAAATTTACTCTCCAGTGACAAACATTTACTCCCCTGAGAGAAACATTCCCTCCCCAGTGAGAAACATTCCCTCCCCTATGAGAAACATTCTCTCCCCAGTGAGAAACATTCGCTCCCCAATGAGAAACATTCACTCCTTTGTGAGAAACATTCATTCTCCAGTGAGAAACAATCACTCCCCAATGAGAAAAATTCCCTCCCCAGTGAGAAACATCCGCAATCCACTGAAAAGCATTCGCTCCCCACTGAGAAACATTCACTCCCCAGTGAGAAACAGTCACTCCTCAGTGAGAAACATTCACTCCACAGTGGGAAACATTCACTCCACAGTGAGAAACATTCCCTCCCGTGAGAAACATTCACTCCCCACTGAGAAACATTCGCTCCCCAGCGAGAAACATTCACTGCCCATGAGAAACATTCAATCCCCAGTGAGAAACATTCAGAACTCAATGAGAAACATTCACTCCCCAGTGAGAAACATTCACTCCCCAGTGAGAAACATTCACTTCCCAGTGAGAAACATTCACTCCCCAGTGAGAAACATTCACTCCGCAGTGAGAAACCTTCACTCCCCAGTGAGAAACCTTCACTCCGCAGTGAGAAACCTTCACTCCCCAGTGAGAAACCTTCACTCCCCAGTGAGAAACATTCACTCCCCAGTGAGAAACATTCCCTCCGCAGTGAGAAACAATCGCTTCCCACTGAGAAACATTCGCTCCCCACTGAGAAACATTCACTCCTCTGTTAGGAACATTCACTCCCCAGCGAGAAACATTCACTCCTTTGTGAGAAACATTCACTCCTCTGTGAGAAACATTCACTCCTCTGTGAGAAACATTCACTCCCCAGTGAGAAACATTCCCTCCGCAGTGAGCAACAATCGCTTCCCACTGAGAAACATTCGCTCCCCACTGAGAAACATTCACTCCCCAATGAGAAACATTCGATCCCAACTGAGAAACATCCACTCCTCTGAGAAACTTTCACTCCCCAGCGAGAAACCTTCACTCCCCAGTGAGAAACATTCACTCCCCAAAGAGAAACATTCACTCCCCAGTGGGAAACATTCACTCCCCAGTGAGAAACATTCACTCCCCAGTGAGAAACATTCACTCCCCAGTGAGAAACATTCATTCCCCAATGAGAAACATTCGCTCCACAGTGAGAATCATTCAATCCTCTGTAGAAACATTCACTCCCCAATGAGAAATATTCACGCCTCAATGAGAAACATTCACTCCCCAGTCAGAAACATTCTCTCCCCATGAGAAACTTAACTCCCCAGTGAGAAACATTCACTCCTCAGGTGAGAAACATTCACTCCCCAATGATAAAGATTCACTCCCCAATGATAAACATTCTCTCCCCAGTGAGAAACATTCGCTCCACAGTGAGAAACATTCACTACACAGTGAGAAACATTCACTCTGCCGTGAGAAACATTCGCTGCGCAGTGAGAAACATTCACTCCGCAGTGAGAAACATTGCCTCCCCACTAGGAAACATTCGCTCCCCAGTGATAAACATTCGCTCCCCAGTGGGAAACATTCACTCCCCAGTGGGAAACATTCACTCCCCAGTGGGAAACATTCACTCCCCAGTGAGAAACATTCACTCCCCAGTGAGAAACATTCACTCCCCAGTGAGAAACATTCATTCCCCAATGAGAAACATTCGCTCCCCAGTGAGAATCATTCAATCCTCTGTAGAAACATTCACTCCCCAATGAGAAATATTCACGCCTCAATGAGAAACATTCACTCCCCAGTCAGAAACATTCTCTCCCCATGAGAAACTTAACTCCCCAGTGAGAAACATTCACTCCTCAGGTGAGAAACATTCACTCCCCAATGATAAAGATTCACTCCCCAATGATAAACATTCACTCCCCAGTGAGAAACATTCGCTCCACAGTGAGAAACATTCACTCCACAGTGAGAAACATTCACTCCGCCGTGAGAAACATTCGCTGCGCAGTAAGAAACATTCACTCCGCAGTGAGAAACATTGCCTCCCCACTGAGAAACATTCGCTCCCCAGTGAGAAACATTCGCTCCCCAGTGTGAAACATTCACTCCCCAGTGTGAAACATTCACTCCTCTGTGAGAATCTTTCACTCCTCTGTGAGAAACATTCACTCCCCAGTGAGATCCTTTCACTCCCCAATGAGAAACATTCACTCCCCAATGAGAAACATTCGTTCCCCAGTGAGAAACATTCACTCCCCAGTGAGAAACATTCGTTCCCCAATGAGAAACATTCACTCCCCAATGAGAAACATTCACTCCCCAGTGAGAAACATTCACTCCCCAGTGAGAAACATTCGTTCCCCAATGAGAAACATTCGCTCCCCAGTGAGAATCATTCAATCCTCTGTAGAAACATTCACTCCCCAATGAGAAATATTCACGCCTCAATGAGAAACATTCACTCCCCAGTCAGAAACATTCTCTCCCCATGAGAAACTTAACTCCCCAGTGAGAAACATTCACTCCTCTGTGAGAAACATTCACTCCCCAATGATAAAGATTCACTCCCCAATGATAAACATTCACTCCCCAGTGGAAACATTCACTCCTCAGGTGAGAAACATTCACTCCCCAATGATAAACATTCACTCCCCAGTGAGAAACATTCGCTCCACAGTGAGAAACATTCACTCCGCCGTGAGAAACATTCGCTGCGCAGTGAGAAACATTCACTCCGCAGTGAGAAACATTGCCTCCCCACTAGGAAATATTCGCTCCCCAGTGATAAACATTCGCTCCCCAGTGAGAAACATTCACTCCCCTGTGGGAAACATTCACTCCCCAGTGAGAAACATTCACTCCCCAGTGAGAAACATTCACTCCCCAGTGAGAAACATTCATTCCCCAATGAGAAACATTCGCTCCCCAGTGAGAATCATTCAATCCTCTGTAGAAACATTCACTCCCCAATGAGAAATATTCACGCCTCAATGAGAAACATTCTCTCCCCAGTCAGAAACATTCTCTCCCCATGAGAAACTTAACTCCCCAGTGAGAAACATTCACTCCTCAGGTGAGAAACATTCACTCCCCAATGATAAAGATTCACTCCCCAATGATAAACATTCACTCCCCAGTGAGAACCATTCGCTCCACAGTGAGAAACATTCACTCCGCTGTGAGAAACATTCGCTGCGCAGTGAGAAACATTCGCTGCGCAGTGAGAAACATTCACTCCGCAGTGAGAAACATTCACTCCCCACTGAGAAACATTCGCTCCCCACTGAGAAACATTCACTCCACAGTGAGAAACATTGCCTCCCCACTGAGAAACATTCGCTCCCCAGTGTGAAACATTCGCTCCCCAGTGTGAAACATTCGCTCCCCAGTGTGAAACATTCGCTCCCCAGTGAGAACCACTCACTCACCAGTGAGAAACATTCACTACTAAATGAGAAACTTTCATTCCCCAGTGAGAAAGATTCACTCCCCAGAGAGAAACATTTTCTCCCCAGTGATAAACATTCTCTTCACAGTGAGAAACATTCACTCCTCTGTGAGAAACATTCACTCCTCTGTGAGAAACATTCACTCCTCTGTGAGAAACATTCACTCCTCTGTGAGAAACATTCACTCCTCTGTGAGAAACATTCACTCCTCTGTGATAAACATTCTCTCCCCATGAGAAACTTAACTCCCCAGTGAGAAACATTCACTCCTCAGGTGAGAAACATTCACTCCCCAATGATAAAGATTCACTCCCCAATGATAAACATTCACTCCCCAGTGAGAAACATTCGCTCCACAGTAAGAAACATTCACTCCACAGTGAGAAACATTCACTCCGCTGTGAGAAACATTCGCTGCGCAGTGAGAAACATTGCCTCCCCACTGAGAAACATTCGCTCCCCAGTGTGAAACATTCGCTCCCCAGTGTGAAACATTCACTCCCCAGTGTGAAACATTCACTCCCCAATGAGAAACATTCACTCCCCAGTGAGAACCACTCACTCACCAGTGAGAAACATTCACTACTAAATGAGAAACTTTCAATCCCCAGTGAGAAAGATTCACTCCCCAGAGAGAAACATTTTCTCCCCAGTGATAAACATTCTCTTCACAGTGAGAAACATTCACTCCTCTGTGAGAAACATTCACTCCTCTGTGAGAAACATTCACTCCTCTGTGAGAAACATTCACTCCTCTGTGAGAAACATTCACTCCTCTGTGATAAACATTCACTCCACAGTGAGAAACATTCACTCCCCAGTGGGAAACATTCACTCCCCAGTGAGAAACATTCACTCCCCAGTGAGAAACATTCACTCCCCAGTGAGAAACATTCATTCCCCAATGAGAAACATTCGCTCCCCAGTGAGAATCATTCAATCCTCTGTAGAAACATTCACTCCCCAATGAGAAATATTCACGCCTCAATGAGAAACATTCACTCCTCAGGTGAGAAACATTCACTCCCCAATGATAAAGATTCACTCCCCAATGATAAACATTCACTCCCCAGTGAGAAACATTCGCTCCACAGTGAGAAACATTCACTCCACAGTGAGAAACATTCACTCCGCCGTGAGAAACATTCGCTGCGCAGTGAGAAACATTCACTCCGCAGTGAGAAACATTCACTCCCCAGTGAGAAACATTCACTCCCCAGTGAGAAACATTCATTCCCCAATGAGAAACATTCGCTCCCCAGTGAGAATCATTCAATCCTCTGTAGAAACATTCACTCCCCAATGAGAAATATTCACGCCTCAATGAGAAACATTCACTCCCCAGTCAGAAACATTCTCTCCCCATGAGAAACTTAACTCCCCAGTGAGAAACATTCACTCCTCTGTGAGAAACATTCACTCCCCAATGAGAACCATTCACTCCCCAATGAGAAACATTAACTCCCCAATGAGAAACATTCGATCCCCACTGAGAAACATCCACTCCTCTGAGAAACTTTCACTCCCCAGCGAGAAACTTTCACTCCCGAGCGAGAACCAATTCACTCCCCAATGAGAAACATTCACTCCCCAATGAGAAACATTCACTCCCCAATGAGAAACATTCACTCCCCAATGAGAAAGATTCACTCCCCAATGAAAACATTCACTCCCCAATGAGAAACATTCACTCTCCAATGAGAAACATTTACTCTCCAGTGACAAACATTTACTCCCCTGAGTGAAACATTCCCTCCCCAGTGGGAAACATTCCCTCCCCTATGAGAAACATTCTCTCCCCAGTGAGAAACATTCGCTCCCCAATGAGAAACATTCACTCCTTTGTGAGAAACATTCATTCTCCAGTGAGAAACATTCACTCCCCAATGAGAAAAATTCCCTCCCCAGTGAGAAACATCCGCAATCCACTGAAAAGCATTCGCTCCCCACTGAGAAACATTCACTCCCCAGTGAGAAACAGTCACTCCCCAGTGAGAAACATTCACTCCACAGTGGGAAACATTCACTCCACAGTGAGAAACATTCCCTCCCGTGAGAAACATTCACTCCCCACTGAGAAACAATCGCTCCCCAGCGAGAAACATTCACTGCCCAATGAGAAACATTCACTCCCCAGTGAGAAACATTCAGAACTCAATAAGAAACATTCACTCCCCAGTGAGAAACATTCACTCCCCAGTGAGAAACATTCACTTCCCAGTGAGAAACATTCACTCCCCAGTGAGAAACATTCACTCCGCAGTGAGAAACCTTCACTCCCCAGTGAGAAACCTTCACTCCGCAGTGAGAAACCTTCACTCCCCAGTGAGAAACCTTCACTCCCCAGTGAGAAACATTCACTCCCCAGTGAGAAACATTCACTCCCCAGTGAGAAACATTCCCTCCGCAGTGAGAAACAATCGCTTCCCACTGAGAAACATTCGCTCCCCACTGAGAAACATTCACTCCTCTGTTAGGAACATTCACTCCCCAGCGAGAAACATTCACTCCTTTGTGAGAAACATTCACTCCTCTGTGAGAAACATTCACTCCTCTGTGAGAAACATTCACTCCTCTGTGAGAAACATTCACTCCTCTGTGATAAACATTCACTCCTCTGTGAGTAACATTCACTCCTGTGAGAAACATTCACTCCTCTGTGAGAAACATTCACTCCTCTGTGAGAACCATTCACTCCCCAATGAGAAACATTCACTCCCCAATGAGAAACATTCGATCCCAACTGAGAAACATCCACTCCTCTGAGAAACTTTCACTCCCCAGCGAGAAACCTTCACTCCCCAGTGAGAAACATTCACTCCCCAAAGAGAAACATTCACTCCCCAGTGGGAAACATTCACTCCCCAGTGAGAAACATTCACTCCGCAGTGAGAAACATTCACTCCCCAGTGAGAAACATTCATTCCCCAATGAGAAACATTCGCTCCCCAGTGAGAATCATTCAATCCTCTGTAGAAACATTCACTCCCCAATGAGAAATATTCACGCCTCAATGAGAAACATTCACTCCCCAGTCAGAAACATTCTCTCCCCATGAGAAACTTAACTCCCTAGTGAGAAACATTCACTCCTCAGGTGAGAAACATTCACTCCCCAATGATAAAGATTCACTCCCCAATGATAAACATTCACTCCCCAGTGAGAAACATTCACTCCACAGTGAGAAACATTCACTCCACAGTGAGAAACATTCACTCCGCCGTGAGAAACATTCGCTGCGCAGTGAGAAACATTCACTCCGCAGTGAGAAACATTGCCTCCCCACTAGGAAACATTCGCTCCCCAGTGATAAACATTCGCTCCCCAGTGAGAAACATTCACTCCCCAGTGGGAAACATTCATTCCCCAGTGAGAAACATTCATTCCCCAATGAGAAACATTCGCTCCCCAGTGAGAATCATTCAATCCTCTGTAGAAACATTCACTCCCCAATGAGAAATATTCATGCCTCAATGAGAAACATTCACTCCCCAGTCAGAAACATTCTCTCCCCATGAGAAACTTAACTCCCTAGTGAGAAACATTCACTCCTCAGGTCAGAAACATTCACTCCCCAATGATAAAGATTCACTCCCCAATGATAAACATTCACTCCCCAGTGAGAAACATTCGCTCCACAGTGAGAAACATTCACTCCACAGTGAGAAACATTCACTCCGCCGTCAGAAACATTCGCTGCGCAGTGAGAAACATTCACTCCGCAGTGAGAAACATTGCCTCCCCACTAGGAAACATTCGCTCCCCAGTGATAAACATTCGCTCCCCAGTGAGAAACATTCACTCCCCAGTGTGAAACATTCACTCCCCAATGAGAAACATTCACTCCCCAGTGAGAAACAGTCACTTCCCAGCGAGAAACACTCACTCCCCAGTGAGAAATATTCACTCCTCTGTGAGAAACATACACTCCTCTGTGAGAATCTTTCACTCCTCTGTGAGAAACATTCACTCCCCAGTGAGATCCTTTCACACCCCAATGAGAAACATTCACTCCCCAGTGAGAAACATTCGCTCCCCAGTGAGAATCATTCAATCCTCTGTAGAAACATTCACTCCCCAATGAGAAATATTCACGCCTCAATGAGAAACATTCACTCCCCAGTCAGAAACATTCACTCCCCAGTGAGAAACATTCACTCCTCAGGTGAGAAACATTCACTCCCCAATGATAAAGATTCACTCCCCAATGATAAACATTCACTCCCCAGTGAGAAACATTCGCTCCACAGTAAGAAACATTCACTCCACAGTGAGAAACATTCACTCCGCTGTGAGAAACATTCACTGCGCAGTGAGAAACATTCACTCCGCAGTGAGAAACATTGCCTCCCCACTGAGAAACATTCACTCCACAGTGAGAAACATTCGCTCCCCAGTGAGAAACATTCACTCCCCAGTGAGAAACATTCACTCCCCAGTGAGAAACATTCACTCCCCAGTGAGAAACATTCATTCCCCAATGAGAAACATTCGCTCCCCAGTGAGAATCATTCAATCCTCTGTAGAAACATTCACTCCCCAATGAGAAATATTCACGCCTCAATGAGAAACATTCACTCCCCAGTCAGAAACATTCTCTCCCCATGAGAAACTTAACTCCCCAGTGAGAAACATTCACTCCTCAGGTGAGAAACATTCACTCCCCAATGATAAAGATTCACTCCCCAATGATAAACATTCACTCCCCAGTGAGAAACATTCGCTCCACAGTGAGAAACATTCACTCCACAGTGAGAAACATTCACTCCGCCGTGAGAAACATTCGCTGCGCAGTGAGAAACATTCACTCCGCAGTGAGAAACATTCACTCCCCAGTGGGAAACATTCACTCCCCAGTGAGAAACATTCGCTCCCCAGTGTGAAACATTCACTGCACATGAGAAACATTCACTCCCCACTGAGAAACATTCACTCCGCAGTGAGAACCATTCACTCCCCAGTGGGAAACATTCACTCCGCAGTGAGAAACATTCACTCCCCAGTGGGAAACATTCACTCCCCAGTGAGAAACATTCACTCCCCAGTGAGAAACATTCGCTCCCCAGTGAGAAACATTCACTCCGCAGTGAGAAACATTCACTCCCCAGTGGGAAACATTCACTCCGCAGTGAGAAACATTCACTCCCCAGTGGGAAACATTCACTCCCCAGTGAGAAACATTCACTCCCCAGTGAGAAACATTCACTCCCCAGTGAGAAACATTGCCTCCCCACTGAGAAACATTCGCTCCCCAGTGTGAAACATTCGCTCCCCAGTGTGAAACATTCACTCCCCAGTGTGAAACATTCACTCCCCAATGAGAAACATTCACTCCCCAGTGAGAACCACTCACTCACCACTGAGAAACATTCACTACTAAATGAGAAACTTTCAATCCCCAGTGAGAAAGATTCACTCCCCAGTGAGAAACATTCACTTCCCAGTGAGAAACATTCACTCCCCAGTGAGAAACATTCACTCCGCAGTGAGAAACCTTCACTCCCCAGTGAGAAACCTTCACTCCGCAGTGAGAAACCTTCACTCCCCAGTGAGAAACCTTCACTCCCCAGTGAGAAACATTCACTCCCCAGTGAGAAACCTTCACTCCGCAGTGAGAAACCTTCACTCCCCAGTGAGAAACCTTCACTCCCCAGTGAGAAACATTCACTCCCCAGTGAGAAACATTCACTCCCCAGTGAGAAACATTCCCTCCGCAGTGAGAAACAATCACTTCCCACTGAGAAACATTCGCTCCCCACTGAGAAACATACACTCCTCTGTGAGAATCTTTCACTCCTCTGTGAGAAACATTCACTCCCCAGTGAGATCCTTTCACTCCCCAGTGAGAAACATTCACTCCCCAGTGAGAAACATTCACTCCCCAGTGAGAAACATTCATTCCCCAATGAGAAACATTCGCTCCCCAGTGAGAATCATTCAATCCTCTGTAGAAACATTCACTCCCCAATGAGAAATATTCACGCCTCAATGAGAAACATTCACTCCCCAGTCAGAAACATTCACTCCCCAGTGAGAAACATTCACTCCTCAGGTGAGAAACATTCACTCCCCAATGATAAAGATTCACTCCCCAATGATAAACATTCACTCCCCAGTGAGAAACATTCGCTCCACAGTGAGAAACATTCACTCCACAGTGAGAAACATTCACTCCGCCGTGAGAAACATTCGCTGCGCAGTGAGAAACATTCACTCCGCAGTGAGAAACATTCACTCCCCAGTGGGAAACATTCACTCCCCAGTGAGAAACATTCGCTCCCCAGTGTGAAACATTCACTGCACATGAGAAACATTCACTCCCCACTGAGAAACATTCACTCCGCAGTGAGAACCATTCACTCCCCAGTGGGAAACATTCACTCCGCAGTGAGAAACATTCACTCCCCAGTGGGAAACATTCACTCCCCAGTGAGAAACATTCACTCCCCAGTGAGAAACATTCGCTCCCCAGTGAGAAACATTCACTCCGCAGTGAGAAACATTCACTCCCCAGTGGGAAACATTCACTCCGCAGTGAGAAACATTCACTCCCCAGTGGGAAACATTCACTCCCCAGTGAGAAACATTCACTCCCCAGTGAGAAACATTCACTCCCCAGTGAGAAACATTCACTCCCCAGTGAGAAACATTGCCTCCCCACTGAGAAACATTCGCTCCCCAGTGTGAAACATTCGCTCCCCAGTGTGAAACATTCACTCCCCAGTGTGAAACATTCACTCCCCAATGAGAAACATTCACTCCCCAGTGAGAACCACTCACTCACCAGTGAGAAACATTCACTACTAAATGAGAAACTTTCAATCCCCAGTGAGAAAGATTCACTCCCCAGTGAGAAACATTCACTTCCCAGTGAGAAACATTCACTCCCCAGTGAGAAACATTCACTCCGCAGTGAGAAACCTTCACTCCCCAGTGAGAAACCTTCACTCCGCAGTGAGAAACCTTCACTCCCCAGTGAGAAACCTTCACTCCCCAGTGAGAAACATTCACTCCCCAGTGAGAAACATTCACTCCCCAGTGAGAAACATTCCCTCCGCAGTGAGAAACAATCACTTCCCACTGAGAAACATTCGCTCCCCACTGAGAAACATTCACTCCTCTGTGAGGAACATTCACTCCCCAGCGAGAAACATTCACTCCTTTGTGAGAAACATTCACTCCTCTGTGAGAAACATTCACTCCTCTGTGAGAAACATTCACTCCTCTGTGATAAACATTCACTCCTCTGTGAGTAACATTCACTCCTGTGAGAAACATTCACTCCTCTGTGAGAAACATTCACTCCTCTGTGAGAACCATTCACTCCCCAATGAGAAACATTCACTCCCCAATGAGAAACATTCGATCCCAACTGAGAAACATCCACTCCTCTGAGAAACTTTCACTCCCCAGCGAGAAACCTTCACTCCCCAAAGAGAAACATTCACTCCCCAGTGGGAAACATTCACTCCCCAGTGGGAAACATTCACTCCCCAGTGAGAAACATTCACTCCCCAGTGAGAAACATTCACTCCCCAGTGAGAAACATTCACTCCCCAGTGAGAAACATTCATTCCCCAATGAGAAACATTCGCTCCCCAGTGAGAATCATTCAATCCTCTGTAGAAACATTCACTCCCCAATGAGAAATATTCACGCCTCAATGAGAAACATTCACTCCCCAGTCAGAAACATTCTCTCCCCATGAGAAACTTAACTCCCCAGTGAGAAACATTCACTCCTCAGGTGAGAAACATTCACTCCCCAATGATAAAGATTCACTCCCCAATGATAAACATTCACTCCCCAGTGAGAAACATTCGCTCCACAGTGAGAAACATTCACTCCACAGTGAGAAACATTCACTCCGCCGTGAGAAACATTCGCTCCCCAGTGATAAACATTCGCTCCCCAGTGAGAAACATTCACTCCCCAGTGGGAAACATTCACTCCCCAGTGAGAAACATTCACTCCCCCGTGAGAAACATTCATTCCCCAATGAGAAACATTCGCTCCCCAGTGAGAATCATTCAATCCTCTGTAGAAACATTCACTCCCCAATGAGAAATATTCACGCCTCAATGAGAAACATTCACTCCCCAGTCAGAAACATTCTCTCCCCGTGAGAAACTTAACTCCCCAGTGAGAAACATTCACTCCTCAGGTGAGAAACATTCACTCCCCAATGATAAACATTCGCTCCCCAGTGTTAAACATTCACTCCCCAGTGTGAAACATTCACTCCACCAATGAGAAACATTCACTCCCCAGTGAGAACCACTCACTCCCCAGTGAGAAACATTCACTACTAAATGAGAAACATTCACTCCCCAGTGAGAAACATTCATTCCCCAATGAGAAACATTCCCTCCCCAGTGATAAACATTCTCTTCACAGTGAGAAACATTCACTCCTCTGTGAGAAACATTCACTCCTCTGTGAGAAACATTCACTCCTCTGTGAGAAACATTCACTCCTCTGTGAGAAACATTCACTCCTCTGTGATAAACATTCACTCCACAGTGAGAAACATTCACTCCCCAGTGGGAAACATTCACTCCCCAGTGAGAAACATTCACTCCCCAGTGAGAAACATTCACTCCCCAGTGAGAAACTTTCATTCCCCAATGAGAAACATTCGTTCCCCAGTGAGAATCATTCAATCCTCTGTAGAAACATTCACTCCCCAATGAGAAATATTCACGCCTCAATGAGAAACATTCACTCCCCAGTCAGAAACATTCTCTCCCCATGAGAAACTTAACTCCCCAGTGAGAAATATTCACTCCCCAGTGAGAAACATTCCCTCCGCAGTGAGAAACAATCGCTTCCCACTGAGAAACATTCACTCCTCTGTGAGTAACATTCACTCCTGTGAGAAACATTCACTCCTCTGTGAGAAACATTCACTCCTCTGTGAGAACCATTCACTCCCCAATGAGAAACATTCACTCCCCAATGAGAAACATTCAATCCCAACTGAGAAACATTCACTCCTCTGTGATAAACATTCACTCCTCTGTGAGTAACATTCCCTCCTGTGAGAAACATTCACTCCTCTGTGAGAAACATTCACTCCTCTGTGAGAACCATTCACTCCCCAGCGAGAAACCTTCACTCCCCAGTAAGAAACATTCACTCCCCAAAGAGAAACATTCACTCCCCAGTGGGAAACATTCACTCCCCAGTGAGAAACATTCACTCCCCAGTGAGAAACATTCACTCCCCAGTGAGAAACATTCATTCCCCAATGAGAAACATTCGCTCCCCAGTGAGAATCATTCAATCCTCTGTAGAAACATTCACTCCCCAATGAGAAATATTCACGCCTCAATGAGAAACATTCACTCCCCAGTCAGAAACATTCTCTCCCCATGAGAAACTTAACTCCACAGTGAGAAACATTCACTCCTCAGGTGAGAAACATTCACTCCCCAATGATAAAGATTCACTCCCCAATGATAAACATTCACTCCCCAGTGAGAAACATTCGCTCCACAGTGAGAAACATTCACTCCACAGTGAGAAACATTCACTCCGCCGTGAGAAACATTCGCTGCGCAGTGAGAAACATTCACTCCGCAGTGAGAAACATTGCCTCCCCACTAGGAAACATTCGCTCCCCAGTGATAACCATTCGCTCCCCAGTGAGAAACATTCACTCCCCAGTGGGAAACATTCACTCCCCAGTGAGAAACATTCACTCCCCAGTGAGAAACATTCACTCCCCAGTGAGAAACATTCATTCCCCAATGAGAAACATTCGCTCCCCAGTGAGAATCATTCAATCCTCTGTAGAAACATTCACTCCCCAATGAGAAATATTCACGCCTCAATGAGAAACATTCACTCCCCAGTCAGAAACATTCTCTCCCCATGAGAAACTTAACTCCCCAGTGAGAAACATTCACTCCTCAGGTGAGAAACATTCACTCCCCAATGATAAAGATTCACTCCCCAATGATAAACATTCACTCCCCAGTGAGAAACATTCGCTCCACAGTGAGAAACATTCGCTCCCCAGTGAGTAACATTCGCTCCCCAGTGTGAAACATTCACTCCCCAGTGTGAAACATTCACTCCCCAATGAGAAACATTCACTCCCCAGTGAGAACCACTCACTCCCCAGTGAGAAACATTCACTACTAAATGAGAAACTTTCAATCCCCAGTGAGAAAGATTCACTCCCCAGAGAGAAACATTCCCTCCCCAGTGATAAACATTCTCTTCACAGTGAGAAACATTCACTCCTCTGTGAGAAACATTCACTCCTCTGTGAGAAACATTCACTCCTCTGTGAGAAACATTCACTCCTCTGTGAGAAACATTCACCTCTCTGTGATAAACATTCACTCCACAGTGAGAAACATTCACTCCCCAGTGGGAAACATTCACTCCCCAGTGAGAAACATTCACTCCCCAGTGAGAAACATTCACTCCCCAGTGAGAAACATTCATTCCCCAATGAGAATCATTCAATCCTCTGTAGAAACATTCACTCCCCAATGAGAAATATTCACGCCTCAATGAGAAACATTCACTCCCCAGTCAGAAGCATTCTCTCCCCATGAGAAACTTAACTCCCCAGTGAGAAACATTCACTCCTCAGGTGAGAAACATTCACTCCCCAATGATAAAGATTCACTCCCCAATGATAAACATTCACTCCCCAGTGAGAAACATTCGCTCCACAGTGAGAAACATTCACTCCACAGTGAGAAACATTCACTCCGCCGTGAGAAACATTCGCTGCGCAGTGAGAAACATTCACTCCGCAGTGAGAAACATTGCCTCCCCACTAGGAAACATTCGCTCCCCAGTGAGAAACATTCGCTCCCCAGTGAGAAACATTCACTCCCCAGTGGGAAACATTCATTCCCCAGTGAGAAACATTCATTCCCCAATGAGAAACATTCGCTCCCCAGTGAGAATCATTCAATCCTCTGTAGAAACATTCACTCCCCAATGAGAAATATTCATGCCTCAATGAGAAACATTCACTCCCCAGTCAGAAACATTCTCTCCCCATGAGAAACTTAACTCCCTAGTGAGAAACATTCACTCCTCAGGTCAGAAACATTCACTCCCCAATGATAAAGATTCACTCCCCAATGATAAACATTCACTCCCCAGTGAGAAACATTCGCTCCACAGTGAGAAACATTCCCTCCCCAGTGTGAAACATTCACTCCCCAGTGTGAAACATTCACTCCCCAATGAGAAACATTCACTCCCCAGTGAGAACCACTCACTCACCAGTGAGAAACATTCACTACTAAATGAGAAACTTTCAATCCCCAGTGAGAAAGATTCACTCCCCAGAGAGAAACATTCCCTCCCCAGTGATAAACATTCTCTTCACAGTGATAAACATTCTCTTCACAGTGAGAAACATTCACTCCTCTGTGAGAAACATTCACTCCTCTGTGAGAAACATTCACTCCTCTGTGAGAAACATTCACTCCTCTGTGATAAACATTCACTCCACAGTGAGAAACATTCACTCCCCAGTGGGAAACATTCACTCCCCAGTGAGAAACATTCACTCCCCAGTGAGAAACATTCACTCCCCAGTGAGAAACATTAATTCCCCAATGAGAAACATTCGCTCCCCAGTGAGAATCATTCAATCCTCTGTAGAGACATTCACTCCCCAATGAGAAATATTCACGCCTCAATGAGAAACATTCACTCCCCAGTCAGAAACATTCTCTCCCCATGAGAAACTTAACTCCCCAGTGAGAAACATTCACTCCTCAGGTGAGAAACATTCACTCCCCAATGATCAAGATTCACTCCCCAATGATAAACATTCACTCCCCAGTGAGAAACATTCGCTCCACAGTGAGAAACATTCACTCCACAGTGAGAAACATTCACTCCGCCGTGAGAAACATTCGCTGCGCAGTGAGAAACATTCACTCCGCAGTGAGAAACATTCACTCCCCAGTGAGAAACATTCACTCCCCAGTGAGAAACATTCATTCCCCAATGAGAAAAATTTACTCTCCAGTGACAAACATTTACTCCCCTGAGAGAAACATTCCCTCCCCAGTGAGAAACATTCCCTCCCCTATGAGAAACATTCTCTCCCCAGTGAGAAACATTCGCTCCCCAATGAGAAACATTCACTCCTTTGTGAGAAACATTCATTCTCCAGTGAGAAACAATCACTCCCCAATGAGAAAAATTCCCTCCCCAGTGAGAAACATCCGCAATCCACTGAAAAGCATTCGCTCCCCACTGAGAAACATTCACTCCCCAGTGAGAAACAGTCACTCCTCAGTGAGAAACATTCACTCCACAGTGGGAAACATTCACTCCACAGTGAGAAACATTCCCTCCCGTGAGAAACATTCACTCCCCACTGAGAAACATTCGCTCCCCAGCGAGAAACATTCACTGCCCATGAGAAACATTCACTCCCCAGTGAGAAACATTCAGAACTCAATGAGAAACATTCACTCCCCAGTGAGAAACATTCACTCCCCAGTGAGAAACATTCACTTCCCAGTGAGAAACATTCACTCCCCAGTGAGAAACATTCACTCCGCAGTGAGAAACCTTCACTCCCCAGTGAGAAACCTTCACTCCGCAGTGAGAAACCTTCACTCCCCAGTGAGAAACCTTCACTCCCCAGTGAGAAACATTCACTCCCCAGTGAGAAACATTCCCTCCGCAGTGAGAAACAATCGCTTCCCACTGAGAAACATTCGCTCCCCACTGAGAAACATTCACTCCTCTGTTAGGAACATTCACTCCCCAGCGAGAAACATTCACTCCTTTGTGAGAAACATTCACTCCTCTGTGAGAAACATTCACTCCTCTGTGAGAAACATTCACTCCCCAGTGAGAAACATTCCCTCCGCAGTGAGCAACAATCGCTTCCCACTGAGAAACATTCGCTCCCCACTGAGAAACATTCACTCCTCTGTTAGGAACATTCACTCCTTTGTGAGAAACATTCACTCCTTTGTGAGAAACATTCACTCCTCTGTGAGAAACATTCACTCCTCTGTGAGAAACATTCACTCCTCTGTGAGAAACATTCACTCCTCTGTGATAAACATTCACTCCTCTGTGAGTAACATTCACTCCTGTGAGAAACATTCACTCCTCTGTGAGAAACATTCACTCCTCTGTGAGAACCATTCACTCCCCAATGAGAAACATTCACTCCCCAATGAGAAACATTCGATCCCAACTGAGAAACATCCACTCCTCTGAGAAACTTTCACTCCCCAGCGAGAAACCTTCACTCCCCAGTGAGAAACATTCACTCCCCAAAGAGAAACATTCACTCCCCAGTGGGAAACATTCACTCCCCAGTGAGAAACATTCACTCCCCAGTGAGAAACATTCACTCCCCAGTGAGAAACATTCATTCCCCAATGAGAAACATTCGCTCCCCAGTGAGAATCATTCAATCCTCTGTAGAAACATTCACTCCCCAATGAGAAATATTCACGCCTCAATGAGAAACATTCACTCCCCAGTCAGAAACATTCTCTCCCCATGAGAAACTTAACTCCCCAGTGAGAAACATTCACTCCTCAGGTGAGAAACATTCACTCCCCAATGATAAAGATTCACTCCCCAATGATAAACATTCACTCCCCAGTGAGAAACATTCGCTCCACAGTGAGAAACATTCACTACACAGTGAGAAACATTCACTCTGCCGTGAGAAACATTCGCTGCGCAGTGAGAAACATTCACTCCGCAGTGAGAAACATTGCCTCCCCACTAGGAAACATTCGCTCCCCAGTGATAAACATTCGCTCCCCAGTGGGAAACATTCACTCCCCAGTGGGAAACATTCACTCCCCAGTGTGAAACATTCACTCCTCTGTGAGAATCTTTCACTCCTCTGTGAGAAACATTCACTCCCCAGTGAGATCCTTTCACTCCCCAATGAGAAACATTCACTCCCCAATGAGAAACATTCGTTCCCCAGTGAGAAACATTCACTCCCCAGTGAGAAACATTCACTCCCCAATGATAAACATTCACTCCCCAGTGAGAAACATTCACTCCTCAGGTGAGAAACATTCACTCCCCAGTGAGAAACATTCGCTCCACAGTGAGAAACATTCACTCCGCCGTGAGAAACATTCGCTGCGCAGTGAGAAACATTCACTCCGCAGTGAGAAACATTGCCTCCCCACTAGGAAATATTCGCTCCCCAGTGATAAACATTCGCTCCCCAGTGAGAAACATTCACTCCCCTGTGGGAAACATTCACTCCCCAGTGAGAAACATTCACTCCCCAGTGAGAAACATTCACTCCCCAGTGAGAAACATTCATTCCCCAATGAGAAACATTCGCTCCCCAGTGAGAATCATTCAATCCTCTGTAGAAACATTCACTCCCCAATGAGAAATATTCACGCCTCAATGAGAAACATTCACTCCCCAGTCAGAAACATTCTCTCCCCATGAGAAACTTAACTCCCCAGTGAGAAACATTCACTCCTCAGGTGAGAAACATTCACTCCCCAATGATAAAGATTCACTCCCCAATGATAAACATTCACTCCCCAGTGAGAACCATTCGCTCCACAGTGAGAAACATTCACTCCGCTGTGAGAAACATTCGCTGCGCAGTGAGAAACATTCGCTGCGCAGTGAGAAACATTCACTCCGCAGTGAGAAACATTCACTCCCCACTGAGAAACATTCGCTCCCCAGTGAGAAACATTCACTACTAAATGAGAAACTTTCATTCCCCAGTGAGAAAGATTCACTCCCCAGAGAGAAACATTCACTCCTCTGTGAGAAACATTCACTCCTCTGTGAGAAACATTCACTCCTCTGTGAGAAACATTCACTCCTCTGTGAGAAACATTCACTCCTCTGTGATAAACATTCTCTCCCCATGAGAAACTTAACTCCCCAGTGAGAAACATTCACTCCTCAGGTGAGAAACATTCACTCCCCAATGATAAAGATTCACTCCCCAATGATAAACATTCACTCCCCAGTGAGAAACATTCGCTCCACAGTAAGAAACATTCACTCCACAGTGAGAAACATTCACTCCGCTGTGAGAAACATTCGCTGCGCAGTGAGAAACATTGCCTCCCCACTGAGAAACATTCGCTCCCCAGTGTGAAACATTCGCTCCCCAGTGTGAAACATTCACTCCCCAGTGTGAAACATTCACTCCCCAATGAGAAACATTCACTCCCCAGTGAGAACCACTCACTCACCAGTGAGAAACATTCACTACTAAATGAGAAACTTTCAATCCCCAGTGAGAAAGATTCACTCCCCAGAGAGAAACATTTTCTCCCCAGTGATAAACATTCTCTTCACAGTGAGAAACATTCACTCCTCTGTGAGAAACATTCACTCCTCTGTGAGAAACATTCACTCCTCTGTGAGAAACATTCACTCCTCTGTGAGAAACATTCACTCCTCTGTGATAAACATTCACTCCACAGTGAGAAACATTCACTCCCCAGTGGGAAACATTCACTCCCCAGTGAGAAACATTCACTCCCCAGTGAGAAACATTCACTCCCCAGTGAGAAACATTCATTCCCCAATGAGAAACATTCGCTCCCCAGTGAGAATCATTCAATCCTCTGTAGAAACATTCACTCCCCAATGAGAAATATTCACGCCTCAATGAGAAACATTCACTCCTCAGGTGAGAAACATTCACTCCCCAATGATAAAGATTCACTCCCCAATGATAAACATTCACTCCCCAGTGAGAAACATTCGCTCCACAGTGAGAAACATTCACTCCACAGTGAGAAACATTCACTCCGCCGTGAGAAACATTCGCTGCGCAGTGAGAAACATTCACTCCGCAGTGAGAAACATTCACTCCCCAGTGAGAAACATTCACTCCCCAGTGAGAAACATTCATTCCCCAATGAGAAACATTCGCTCCCCAGTGAGAATCATTCAATCCTCTGTAGAAACATTCACTCCCCAATGAGAAATATTCACGCCTCAATGAGAAACATTCACTCCCCAGTCAGAAACATTCTCTCCCCATGAGAAACTTAACTCCCCAGTGAGAAACATTCACTCCTCTGTGAGAAACATTCACTCCCCAATGAGAACCATTCACTCCCCAATGAGAAACATTAACTCCCCAATGAGAAACATTCGATCCCCACTGAGAAACATCCACTCCTCTGAGAAACTTTCACTCCCCAGCGAGAAACTTTCACTCCCGAGCGAGAACCAATTCACTCCCCAATGAGAAACATTCACTCCCCAATGAGAAACATTCACTCCCCAATGAGAAACATTCACTCCCCAATGAGAAAGATTCACTCCCCAATGAAAACATTCACTCCCCAATGAGAAACATTCACTCTCCAATGAGAAAAATTTACTCTCCAGTGACAAACATTTACTCCCCTGAGTGAAACATTCCCTCCCCAGTGGGAAACATTCCCTCCCCTATGAGAAACATTCTCTCCCCAGTGAGAAACATTCGCTCCCCAATGAGAAACATTCACTCCTTTGTGAGAAACATTCATTCTCCAGTGAGAAACATTCACTCCCCAATGAGAAAAATTCCCTCCCCAGTGAGAAACATCCGCAATCCACTGAAAAGCATTCGCTCCCCAGCGAGAAACATTCACTGCCCAATGAGAAACATTCACTCCCCAGTGAGAAACATTCAGAACTCAATAAGAAACATTCACTCCCCAGTGAGAAACATTCACTCCCCAGTGAGAAACATTCACTTCCCAGTGAGAAACATTCACTCCCCAGTGAGAAACATTCACTCCGCAGTGAGAAACCTTCACTCCCCAGTGAGAAACCTTCACTCCGCAGTGAGAAACCTTCACTCCCCAGTGAGAAACCTTCACTCCCCAGTGAGAAACATTCACTCCCCAGTGAGAAACATTCACTCCCCAGTGAGAAACATTCCCTCCGCAGTGAGAAACAATCGCTTCCCACTGAGAAACATTCGCTCCCCACTGAGAAACATTCACTCCTCTGTTAGGAACATTCACTCCCCAGCGAGAAACATTCACTCCTTTGTGAGAAACATTCACTCCTCTGTGAGAAACATTCACTCCTCTGTGAGAAACATTCACTCCTCTGTGAGAAACATTCACTCCTCTGTGATAAACATTCACTCCTCTGTGAGTAACATTCACTCCTGTGAGAAACATTCACTCCTCTGTGAGAAACATTCACTCCTCTGTGAGAACCATTCACTCCCCAATGAGAAACATTCACTCCCCAATGAGAAACATTCGATCCCAACTGAGAAACATCCACTCCTCTGAGAAACTTTCACTCCCCAGCGAGAAACCTTCACTCCCCAGTGAGAAACATTCACTCCCCAAAGAGAAACATTCACTCCCCAGTGGGAAACATTCACTCCCCAGTGAGAAACATTCACTCCGCAGTGAGAAACATTCACTCCCCAGTGAGAAACATTCATTCCCCAATGAGAAACATTCGCTCCCCAGTGAGAATCATTCAATCCTCTGTAGAAACATTCACTCCCCAATGAGAAATATTCACGCCTCAATGAGAAACATTCACTCCCCAGTCAGAAACATTCTCTCCCCATGAGAAACTTAACTCCCCAGTGAGAAACATTCACTCCTCAGGTGAGAAACATTCACTCCCCAATGATAAACATTCACTCCCCAATGATAAACATTCACTCCCCAGTGAGAAACATTCACTCCACAGTGAGAAACATTCACTCCACAGTGAGAAACATTCACTCCGCCGTGAGAAACATTCGCTGCGCAGTGAGAAACATTCACTCCGCAGTGAGAAACATTGCCTCCCCACTAGGAAACATTCGCTCCCCAGTGATAAACATTCGCTCCCCAGTGAGAAACATTCACTCCCCAGTGGGAAACATTCATTCCCCAGTGAGAAACATTCATTCCCCAATGAGAAACATTCGCTCCCCAGTGAGAATCATTCAATCCTCTGTAGAAACATTCACTCCCCAATGAGAAATATTCATGCCTCAATGAGAAACATTCACTCCCCAGTCAGAAACATTCTCTCCCCATGAGAAACTTAACTCCCTAGTGAGAAACATTCACTCCTCAGGTCAGAAACATTCACTCCCCAATGATAAAGATTCACTCCCCAATGATAAACATTCACTCCCCAGTGAGAAACATTCGCTCCACAGTGAGAAACATTCACTCCACAGTGAGAAACATTCACTCCACAGTGAGAAACATTCACTCCGCCGTCAGAAACATTCGCTGCGCAGTGAGAAACATTCACTCCGCAGTGAGAAACATTGCCTCCCCACTAGGAAACATTCGCTCCCCAGTGATAAACATTCGCTCCCCAGTGAGAAACATTCACTCCCCAGTGTGAAACATTCACTCCCCAGTGAGAAACAGTCACTTCCCAGCGAGAAACACTCACTCCCCAGTGAGAAATATTCACTCCTCTGTGAGAAACATACACTCCTCTGTGAGAATCTTTCACTCCTCTGTGAGAAACATTCACTCCCCAGTGAGATCCTTTCACACCCCAATGAGAAACATTCACTCCCCAGTGAGAAACATTCACTCCCCAGTGAGAAACATTCATTCCCCAATGAGAAACATTCGCTCCCCAGTGAGAATCATTCAATCCTCTGTAGAAACATTCACTCCCCAATGAGAAATATTCACGCCTCAATGAGAAACATTCACTCCCCAGTCAGAAACATTCTCTCCCCATGAGAAACTTAACTCCCCAGTGAGAAACATTCACTCCTCAGGTGAGAAACATTCACTCCCCAATGATAAAGATTCACTCCCCAATGATAAACATTCACTCCCCAGTGAGAAACATTCGCTCCACAGTGAGAAACATTCACTCCACAGTGAGAAACATTCACTCCGCCGTGAGAAACATTCGCTGCGCAGTGATAAACATTCACTCCGCAGTGAGAAACATTGCCTCCCCACTAGGAAACATTCACTCCCCAGTGAGAAACATTCACTCCCCAATGAGAAACATTCATTCCCCAATGAGAAACATTCGCTCCACAGTGAGAATCATTCAATCCTCTGTAGAAACATTCACTCCCCAATGAGAAATATTCACGCCTCAATGAGAAACATTCACTCCCCAGTCAGAAACATTCTCTCCCCAAGAGAAACTTAACTCCCCAGTGAGAAACATTCACTCCTCAGGTGAGAAACATTCACTCCCCAATGATAAAGATTCACTCCCCAATGATAAACATTCACTCCCCAGTGAGAAACGTTCGCTCCACAGTGAGAAACATTCACTCCACAGTGAGAAACATTCACTCCGCCGTGAGAAACATTCGCTGCGCAGTGAGAAACATTCACTCCGCAGTGAGAAACATTCACTCCCCAGTGAGAAACATTCACTCCCCAGTGAGAAACATTCACTCCCCAGTGAGAAACATTCATTCCCCAATGAGAAACATTCGCTCCCCAGTGAGAATCATTCAATCCTCTGCAGAAACATTCACTCCCCAATGAGAAATATTCACGCCTCAATGAGAAACATTCACTCCCCAGTCAGAAACATTCTCTCCCCATGAGAAACTTAACTCCCCAGTGAGAAACATTCACTCCTCTGTGAGAAACATTCACTCCCCAATGAGAACCATTCACTCCCCAATGAGAAACATTAACTCCCCAATGAGAAACATTCGATCCCCACTGAGAAACATCCACTCCTCTGAGAAACTTTCACTCCCCAGCGAGAAACTTTCACTCCCGAGCGAGAACCATTCACTCCCCAATGAGAAACAGTCACTCCCCAATGAGAAACATTCACTCCCCAATGAGAAACATTCACTCCCCAATGAAAACATGCACTCCCCAATGAGAAACATTCACTCTCCAATGAGAAACATTTACTCTCCAGTGACAAACATTTACTCCCCTGAGAGAAACATTCCCTCCCCAGTGGGAAACATTCCCTCCCCTATGAGAAACATTCTCTCCCCAGTGAGAAACATTCGCTCCCCAATGAGAAACATTCACTCCTTTGTGAGAAACATTCATTCTCCAGTGAGAAACATTCACTCCCCAATGAGAAAAACTCCCTCCCCAGTGAGAAACATCCGCAATCCACTGAAAAGCATTCGCTCCCCACTGAGAAACATTCACTCCCCAGTGAGAAACAGTCACTCCCCAGTGAGAAACATTCACTCCACATTGGGAAACATTCACTCCACAGTGAGAAACATTCCCTCCCGTGAGAAACATTCACTCCCCACTGAGAAACATTCGCTCCCCAGCGAGAAACATTCACTGCCCAATGAGAAACATTCACTCCCCAGTGAGAAACATTCAGAACTCAATAAGAAACATTCACTCCCCAGTGAGAAACATTCACTCCCCAGTGAGAAACATTCACTCCCCAGTGAGAAACATTCACTTCCCAGTGAGAAACATTCACTCCGCAGTGAGAAACCTTCACTCCCCAGTGGGAAACCTTCACTCCGCAGTGAGAAACCTTCACTCCCCAGTGAGAAACCTTCACTCCCCAGTGAGAAACATTCACTCCCCAGTGAGAAACATTCACTCCCCAGTGAGAAACATTCCCTCCGCAGTGAGAAACAATCGCTTCCCACTGAGAAACATTCGCTCCCCACTGAGAAACATTCACTCCTCTGTTAGGAACATTCACTCCCCAGCGAGAAACATTCACTCCTTTGTGAGAAACATTCACTCCTCTGTGAGAAACATTCACTCCTCTGTGAGAAACATTCACTCCTCTGTGAGAAACATTCACTCCATGTGATAAACACTCACTCCTCTGTGAGTAACATTCACTCCTGTGCGAAACATTCACTCCTCTGTGAGAAACATTCACTCCTCTGTGAGAACCATTCACTCCCCAATGAGAAACATTCACTCCCCAATGAGAAACATTCGATCCCAACTGAGAAACATCCACTCCTCTGAGAAACTTTCACTCCCCAGCGAGAAACCTTCACTCCCCAGTGAGAAACATTCACTCCCCAAAGAGAAACATTCACTCCCCAGTGGGAAACATTCACTCCCCAGTGAGAAACATTCACTCCGCAGTGAGAAACATTCACTCCGCAGTGAGAAACATTCGCTCCCCAGTGAGAATCATTCAATCCTCTGTAGAAACATTCACTCCCCAGTCAGAAACATTCACTCCCCAGTGAGAAACATTCACTCCACAGTGAGAAACATTCACTCCGCCGTGAGAAACATTCGCTGCGCAGTGAGAAACATTCACTCCGCAGTGAGAAACATTGCCTCCCCATTAGGAAACATTCGCTCCCCAGTGATAAACATTCGCTCCCCAGTGATAAACATTCGCTCCCCAGTGAGAAACATTCACTCCCCAGTGTGAAACATTCACTCCCCAATGAGAAACATTCACTCCCCAGTGAGAAACAGTCACTTCCCAGCGAGAAACACTCACTCCCCAGTGAGAAATATTCACTCCTCTGTGTGAAACATTCACTCCCCAGTGTGAAACATTCACACCCCAGTGAGAAACATTCACTCCCCAGCGAGAAACAGTCACTTCCCAGCGAGAAACACTCACTCCCCAGTGAGAAATATTCACTCCTCTGTGAGAAACATACACTCCTCTGTGAGAATCTTTCACTCCTCTGTGAGAAACATTCACTCCCCAGTGAGATCCTTTCACTCCCCAATGAGAAACATTCACTCCCCAGTGAGAAACATTCACTCCCCAGTGAGAAACATTCATTCCCCAATGAGAAACATTCGCTCCCCAGTGAGAATCATTCAATCCTCTGTAGAAACATTCACTCCCCAATGAGAAATATTCACGCCTCAATGAGAAACATTCACTCCCCAGTCAGAAACATTCTCTCCCCATGAGAAACTTAACTCCCCAGTGAGAAACATTCACTTCTCAGGTGAGAAACATTCACTCCCCAATGATAAAGATTCACTCCCCAATGATAAACATTCACTCCCCAGTGAGAAACATTCGCTCCACAGTGAGAAACATTCACTCCACAGTGAGAAACATTCACTCCGCCGTGAGAAACATTCGCTGCGCAGTGAGAAACATTCACTCCGCAGTGAGAAACATTGCCTCCCCACTAGGAAACATTCGCTCCCCAGTGAGAAACATTCGCTCCCCAGTGAGAAACATTCACTCCCCAGTGGGAAACATTCACTCCCCAGTGGGAAACATTCACTCCCCAGTGAGAAACATTCACTCCCCAGTGAGAAACATTCATTCCCCAATGAGAAACATTCGCTCCCCAGTGAGAATCATTCAATCCTCTGTAGAAACATTCACTCCCCAATGAGAAATATTCACGCCTCAATGAGAAACATTCACTCCCCAGTCAGAAACATTCTCTCCCCATGAGAAACTTAACTCCCCAGTGAGAAACATTCACTCCTCAGGTGAGAAACATTCACTCCCCAATGATAAAGATTCACTCCCCAATGATAAACATTCACTCCCCAGTGAGAAACATTCGCTCCACAGTGAGAAACATTCACTCCACAGTGAGAAACATTCACTCCGCCGTGAGAAACATTCGCTGCGCAGTGAGAAACATTCACTCCGCAGTGAGAAACATTGCCTCCCCACTGAGATCATTCGCTCCCCAGTGAGAAACATTCGCTCCCCAGTGTGAAACATTCACTCCCCAGTGTGAAACATTCACTCCCCAATGAGAAACATTCACTCCCCAGTGAGAACCACTCACTCCCCAGTGAGAAACATTCACTACTAAATGAGAAACTTTCAATCCCCAGTGAGAAAGATTCACTCCCCAGAGTGAAACATTCCCTCCCCAGTGATAAACATTCTCTTCACAGTGAGAAACATTCACTCCTCTGTGAGAAACATTCACTCCTCTGTGAGAAACATTCACTCCTCTGTGAGAAACATTCACTCCTCTGTGATAAACATTCACTCCACAGTGAGAAACATTCACTCCCCAATGAGAATCATTCACTCCCCGATGAAAAACATTCAATCCCCAATGAGAAACATTCACTCCCCAATGATAAACATTCGCCCCCCAGTGAGAAACATTCCCTCCCGTGAGAAACATTCACTCCCCTGTGAGAAACATTCACACCCCAGTGAGAAACATTCACTCCCCAGCGAGAAACACTCACTCCCCAGTGAGAAATATTCACTCCTCTGTGAGAAACATTCACTCCCCAGAGAGAAACATTCACTCCTCTGTGAGAAACATTCACTCCTCTATGAGAAACATTCACTCTGAGAGAAACATTCACTCCTCTGTGAGAAACATTCACTCCTCTGTGAGAAACATTCACTCCCCTGTTAGAAACATTCACTCCTCTGTGAGAAACATTCACTCCTCTGTGAGAAACATTCACTCCCCTGTTAGAAACATTCACTCCTCTGTGAGAAACATTCACTCCATAGTGAGATACATTCACTCCCCAGGGAGAAGCATTCTCTCCTCGGAGAATCATTCACTCACGAATGAGAAACATTCCCTCCCCTCAGTACTGACCCTCTGACAATGCAGCATTCCTTCAGTCCTGACGCTCTGACAGTGCAGCACATCCTCAGTAGTGACCCTCCAACTGCGCAGGGCTCGCTCAGTACTGTTCCTCTGACAGTGCAACACTCCCTCTGTACTGACCCTCTGACAGTGTAGCTTCCCTAAGTACTGTACACGGGCAGTGCGGCACTCCCTCACTACTGACCTTCCAACTGTGCAGAGGTCGCTCAGTACTGATGCTCCGACTGTGCAGAGATCGCGCAGGACTGATGCTCCGAGAGTGCAGAGGTCGCTCAGCACTGACCATCCGACTGTGTAGGACTTCCTCAATAATGACCCTCCAATTGTGCAGAGGTCGCTCAGGACTGATGCTCCGACTGTGCAGAGATCGCTCAGGACTGGCTCTCCGATTATGCAGAGGTTGCTCAGGACTGATGCTCCGAGAGTGCAGAGGTCAATCACGACTGACTCTCCGATTGTGCAGAGCTCGCTCAGGACTGACTCTCCGACTGTGCAGAGGTCGCTCAGGACTGACCATCCGACTGTGTAGGACTCTCTCACAACTGACCCTCCGAATGTGCAGAGGTCACTCAGGACTGACTCTCCGACTGTGCAGAGGTCGCTCAGGACTGACTCTCCGACTGTGCAAAGGTCGCTCAGGACTGATGCTCCGACTGTGCAAAGGTCGCTCAGGACTGATGCTCCGACTGTGCAAAGGTCGCTCAGGACTGATGCTCCGACTGTGCAGAGGTCGCTCAGGACTGACCATCCGACTGTGTAGGACTCTCTCACAACTGACCCTCCGAATGTGCAGAGGTCACTCAGGACTGACTCTGATTGTGCAGAGGTTGCTCAGGACTGATGCTCCGAGAGTGCAGAGGTCGCTCAGTACTGACCATCCGACTGTGTAGGACTCTCTCACTACTGACCATCCGACTGTGCAGAGGTCACTCAGGACTGACCCTCCGACTGTGCAGAGGTCGCTCAGGACTGACTCTCCGACTGTGCAAAGGTCGCTCAGGACTGACTCTCCGACTGTGCAAAGGTCGCTCAGGACTGATGCTCCGACTGTGCAAAGGTCGCTCAGGACTGATGCTCCGACTGTGCAAAGGTAGCTCAGGACTGATGCTCCGACTGTGCAGAGGTCGCTCAGGACTGACCATCCGACTGTGTAGGACTCTCTCACAACTGACCCTCCGAATGTGCAGAGGTCACTCAGGACTGACTCTGATTGTGCAGAGGTTGCTCAGGACTGATGCTCCGAGAGTGCAGAGGTCGCTCAGTACTGACCATCCGACTGTGTAGGACTCTCTCACTACTGACCATCCGACTGTGCAGAGGTCACTCAGGACTGACCCTCCGACTGTGCAGAGGTCGCTCAGGACTGACTCTCCGACTGTGCAAAGGTCGCTCAGGACTGACTCTCCGACTGTGCAAAGGTCGCTCAGGACTGATGCTCCGACTGTGCAGAGGTTGCTCAGGACTGATGCTCCAAGAGTGCAGAGGTCGCTCAGGACTGATGCTCCGACTGTGCAGAGATCACACAGGACTGATGCTCCGACTGTGCAGAGATTGCTCAGGACTGATGCTCCGAGAGTGCAGAGGTCGCTCAGGACTGACTCTCCGATTGTGCAGACGTCGCTCAGTACTGACCATCCGACTGTGTAGGACTCCCTCACTACTGACCCTCCGACTGTGCACAGGTCACTCAGGACTGACCCTCCGACTGTGCAGAGGTTCCTCAGGACTGACGCTCCGACTGTGCAAAGGTCGCTCAGGACTGATGCTCCGACTGTGCAATGGTCGCTCAGGAGTGATGCTCCGACTGTGCAGAGATCAAAAGGACTGATGCTCCAACTGTGCAGAGGTCAATCAGGACTGATGCTCCAACTGTGCAGAGGTCAATCAGGACTGATGCTCCGACTGTGCAGAGCTCGCTTAGGACTGATGCTCCGAGAGTGTAGAGGTTGCTCAGTACTGACCATCCGACCGTGTAGGACTCCCTCACTACTGACCCTCCGTCTGTGCAGAGGTCGCTCAGGACTAATCCTCCGACTATGCAGAGTTCGCTCAGGACTGAATCTCCAATTGTGCAGAGGTTGCTCAGGACTGATGCTCCGAGAGTGCAGAGGTCGCACAGGACTGACTCTCCGATTGTGCAGAGGTCGCTCAGGACTGACTGTCCGATTGTGCAGAGGTTGCTCAGGACTGATCCTCCGACTGAGCAGAGATCGCTCAGGACTGAATCTCCAATTGTGCACAGGTCACTCAGGACTGACCCTCCGACTGTGCAGAGGTCGCTCAGGACTGATGCTCCGACTGTGCAAAGATCGCGCAGGACTGACCCTCCGACTGTGCAGAGGTCACTCAGGACTGACTCTCCGATTGTGCAGAGGTTTCTCAGGACTGTTGCTCCGAGTGTGCAGAGGTCGCTCAGTACTGACCATCCGACTGTGTAGGACTCTCTCACTACTGACCCTCCGACTGTGCAGAGGTCACTCAGGACTGACCCTCCGACTGTGCAGAGGTCGCTCAGGACTGACGCTCCGACTGTGCAAAGGTCGCTCAGGACTGACCATCCGACTGTGCAGGACTCTCTCACTACTGACCCTCCGACTGTGCAGAGGTCACTCAGGACTGATGCTCCGACTGTGCAAAGGTCGCTCAGGACTGACTCTCCGACTGTACAAAGGTCGCTCAGGACTGATGCTCCGACTGTGCAAAGGTCGCTCAGGACTGACTCTCCGACTGTGCAAAGGTCGCTCAGGACTGATGCTCCGACTGTGCAGAGATCTCTCAGGACTGAATCTCCAATTGTGCAGAGGTTTTTCAGGACTGATGCTCCTAGAGTGCAAAGGTCGCTCAGGACTGATGCTCCGACTGTGCAAAGGTCGCTCAGGGGTGATGCTCCGACTGTGCAGAGGTCAAAAGGACTGATGCTCCGACTGTGCAGAGGTCGCTCAGGACCGACTCTCCGACTGCAGAGGTTGCTCAGGACTGATGCTCCAAGAGTGCAGAGGTCGCACAGGACTGTCTCTCCGATTGTGCAGAGGTCGCTCAGGACTGACACTGCGACTGTGCAGAGGTCGCTCAGGACTGACACTCCGACTGTGCAAAGGTCGCTCAGGACTGACTCTCCGACTGTGCAAAGGTCGCTCAGGACTGATGCTCTGATTGTGTAAAGGTCCCTCAGGACTGACTCTCCGACTGTGCAAAGGTCGCTCAGGACTGATGCTCCGACTTTGCAGCGGTCAAAAGGACTGATGCTCCGAGAGTGCAGAGGTCGCTCAGAACTGACCATTCGACTGTGTAGGACTCTCTCACTACTGACCCTCCGACTGTGCAGAGGTAGCTCAGGACTGACCCTCCGATTGTGCAAAGGTCGCTCAGGACTGATGCTCCGACTGTGCGGAGATCGCTCAGGACTGACTCTGATTGTGCAGAGGATGCTCAGGACTGATGCTCCGAGAGTGCAGAGGTCGCTCAATACTGACCATCCGACTGTGCAGGACTCTCTCACTACTGACCCTCCGACTGTGCAGAGGTCACTCAGGACTGACACTCCGACTGTGCAGAGGTAGCTCAGGACTGACCCTCCGACTGTGCAGAGGTCGCTCAGAACTGACCCTCCGACTGTGCAAAGGTCGCTCAGGACTGATGCTCCGACTGTGCGGAGATCGCTCAGGACTGACTCTGATTGTGCAGAGGTTGCTCAGGACTGATGCTTCGAGAGTGCAGAGGTCGCTCAATACTGACCATCCGACTGTGCAGGACTCTCTCACTACTGACCCTCCGACTGTGCAGAGGTCACTCAGGACTGACACTCCGACTGTGCAAAGGTCACTCAGGACTGACTCTCCGACTGTGCAAAGGTCGCTCAGGACTGATGCTCCGACTGTGCAGCGGTCAAAAGGACTGATGCTCCGAGAGTGCAGAGGTCGCTCAGAACTGACCATTCGACTGTGCAAAGGTCGCTCAGGAGTGACTCTCCGACTGTGCAAAGGCCGCTCAGGACTGATGCTCCGACTGTGCAGAGGTCGCTCAGAACTGACTCTCCGACTGTGCAAAGGTCGCTCAGGAGTGACTCTCCGACTGTGCAGAGGCCGCTCAGGACTGATGCTCGGTGAGTGCAGAGGTCGCTCAGTACTGGCCATCCGACTGTGTAGGACTCCCTCACTACTGACCCTCCGACTGTGGAGAGGTCGCTCAGGACTGATGCTCCGACTGTGCGGAGATCGCTGAGGACTGACTCTCTGATTGTGCAGAGGATGCTCAGGACTGATGGTCCGAGAGTGCAGAGGTCGCTCAGTACTGACCATCCGTCTGTGTAGGACTCTCTCACTACTGACCCTTCGACTGTGCAGAGGTTGCTCAGGACTGATGCTCCGAGAGTGCAGAGGTCGCGCAGGACTGACTCTGCGACTGTGCAAATGTCGCTCAGGACTGATGCTCCGACTCTGCAGAGGTCAAACAGGACTGATGCTCCGACTCTGCAGAGGTCAAACAGGACTGATGCTCCGACTGTGCAGAGGTTGCTCAGGACTGATGCTCCGACTGTGCAGAGGTTGCTCAGGACTGATGCTACGAGAGTGCAGAGGTCGCTCAGTAATGACCATCCGACTGTGTAGGACTCCCCCCTCACTACTGACCATCCGGCTGTGCAGAGGTCACTCAGGACTGACTCTCCGATTGTGCAGGGGTTGTTCAGGGCTGATGCTCCAAGAGTGCAGAGGTCGCTCAGTACTGACCATCCGAATGTGTAGGACTCTCTCACTACTGACCCTCCGACTGTGTAGAGTTCACATAGTACTGACCCTCCGACTGTGCAGAGGTCGCTCAGGACTGACTCTCCGACTGTGCAAAGGTCGCTCAGGACTGACTCTCCGACTGTGCAAAGGTCGCTCAGGACTGACTCTCCGACTGTGCAAAGGTTGCTCAGGACTGTTGCTCCGACTGTGCAGAGGTCAATCAGGACTGATGCTCTGACTGTGCAGAGGTAGCTCAGGACTGATGCTCCGAGAGTGCAGAGGTCGCTCAGGACTGACTCTCCAATTGTGCAGAGGTCGCTCAGGCCTGATGCTCAGAGAGTGCAGAGGTCGCTCAGTACTGGCCATCCGACTGTGTAGGACTCCCTCACTACTGACCCTCCGGCTGTGCAGAGGTCGCTCAGGACTGACCCTCCGACTGTGCAGAGGTCGCTCAGGACTGACTCTCCGACTGTGCAGAGGTCGCTCAGGACTGACTCTCCGACTGTGCAAACGTCGCTCAGGACTGACTCTCCGACTGTGCAAAGGTCGCTCAGGACTGACTCTCCGACTGTGCAAAGGTCGCTCAGGACTGACTCTCCGACTGTGCAGAGGTCAATCAGGACTGATGCTCTGACTGTGCAGAGGTCGCTCAGGACTGATGCTCAGAGAGTGCAGAGGTCGCTCAGTACTGGCCATCCGACTGTGTAGGACTCCCTCACTACTGACCCTCCGACTGTGCAGAGGTCACTCAGGAGTGACCCTCTCACTGTGCAGCGGTCGCTCAGGACTGACTCTCCGACTGTGCAAAGGTCGCTCAGGACTGACTCTCCGACTGTGCAAATGTCGCTCAGGACTGATGCTCCGACTTGCATAGGTCAATCCTAACTGATGCTCCGACTGTGCAGAGGTCGCTCAGGACTGATGCTCCGAGAGTGCAGAGGTCGCTCAGTACTGGCCATCCGACTGTGTAGGACTCCCTCACTACTGACCCTCTGACTGTGCAGAGGTCACTCAGGAGTGACCCTCCGACTGTGCAGAGGTTGCTCAGGACTGACTCTCCGACTGTGCAGAGGTCGCTCAGGATTGAGTTTTTTCAGGGGGTGACCAAGAAGGTAGATGTGGGCAGTGCAGTAGACGTTGTCTACATGGACTTTAGCAAAGCCTTTGACAAGGTACCGCATGGTAGGTTGTTGCAGAAGGTTAAAGCTCACGGGATCCAGGGTGATGTTGCCAATTGGATTCAAAATTGGCTGGACGACAGAAGACAGAGGGTGGTTGTAGAGGGTTGTTTTTCAAACTGGAGGCCTGTGACCAGTGGTGTGCCTCAGGGATCGGTGCTGGGTCCACTGTTATTTGTGATTTATATTAATGATTTGGATGAGAATTTAGGAGGCATGGTTAGTAAGTTTGCAGATGACACCAAGATTGGTGGCACAGTGGATAGTGAAGAAGGTTATCTGGGATTGCAACGGGATCTTTATCAATTAGGCCAGTGGGCCGACGAATGGCAGATGGAGTTTAATTTAGATAAATGTGAGGTGATGCATTTTGGCAGATCGAATCAGGCCAGGACCTACTCAGTTAATGGTATGGCGTTGGGGAGAGTTATAGAACAAAGAGATCTAGGAGTACAGGTTCATAGCTCCTTGAAGGTGGAGTCACAGGTGGACAGGGTGGTGAAGAAGGCATTCTGCATGCTTGGTTTCATTGGTCAGAACATTGAATACAGGAGTTGGGACGTCTTGTTGAAGTTGTACAAGACATTGGTACGGCCACACTTGGAATACTGTGTGCAGTTCTGGTCACCCTATTATAGAAAGGATATTATTAAACTAGAAAGAGTGCAGAAAAGATTTACTAGGATGTTACCGGGACTTGATGGTTTGAGTTATAAGGAGAGGCTGGATAGACTGGGACTTTTTTCCCTGGAGCGTAGGAGGCTTAGGGGTGATCTTATAGAGGTCTATAAAATAATGAGGGGCGTAGATAAGGTAGATAGTCAACATCTTTTCCCAAAGGTAGGGGAGTCTAAAACTAAAGGGCATAGGTTTAACGTGAGAGGGGAGAGATTCAGAAGGGCCCAGATGGGGCAATTTCTTCACTCAGAGGGTAGTGAGTGTCTGGAATGTGCTGCCAGAGGTAGTAGTAGAGGCGGGTACAATTGTGTCTTTTAAAAAGCATTTAGATAGTTACATGGGTAAGATGGGTATAGAGGGTTATGGGCCAAGTGCGGGCAACTGGGACTAGCTTAATGGTAAAAACTGGGCGGCATGGACTGGTTGGGCCGAAGGGCCTGTTTCCATGCTGTAAACTTCTATGATTCTATGATTCTATGACTGATGCTCAGAGTGCAGAGGTCGCTCAGGACTGACTCTCCGATTGTGCAGAGATCGCTCAGGACTGATGCTCCGAGAGTGCAGAGGTCGCTCAGGGCTGACTCTCCGACTGTGCAGAGATCGCTCAGGACTGATGCTCCGAGAGTGCAGAGGTCGCTCAGGGCTGACTCTCCGACTGTGCAGAGATCGCTCAGGAATGATGCTCCGAGAGTGCAGTGGTCGCTCAGTACTGGCCATCCGACTGTGTAGGACTCCCTCACTACTGACCCTCCGACTGTGCAGAGGTCACTCAGGAGTGACCCTCCGACTGTGCAGAGGTCGCTCAGGACTGACTCTCCGACTGTGCAAAGGTCGCTCAGGACTGTCCCTCCGACTGTGCAAAGGTCGCTCAGGACTGACTCTCCGATTGTGCAGAGATCGCTCAGGACTGATGCTCTGAGAGTGCAGAGGTCGCTCAGGACTGACTCTCCGACTGTGCAGAGGTTGTTCAGGACTGATGCTCCGAGAGTGCAGAGGTCGCTCAGGACTGATGCTCATATTCTGCAGAGATCGCTCAGGACTGATGCTCCGACTGTGCAGAGATCGCTCAGGACTGATGCTCCGAGAGAGCAGAGGTCGCTCAGTACTGACCATCCGACTGTGTAGGACTCCCTCACTACTGACCCTCCGACTGTGCAGAGGTCACTCAGGACTGACCCTCCGACTGTGCAGAGGTCGCTCAGGACTGACTCTCCGACTGTGCAAAGGTCGCTCAGGACTGACTCTCCGACTGTGCAAAGGCCGCTCAGGACTGATGCTCCGACTGTGCAGAGGTCGATCAGGACTGATGCTCCGACTGTGCAAAGGTCGCTCAGGATTGACTCTCCGACTGTGCAGAGGTCGCTCAGGACTGATGCTCCGACTGTGCAGAGATCGCTCAGGACTGACCATCCGACTGTGTAGGACTCTCTCACTACTGGCCATCCAACTGTGCAGAGGTCACTCAGGACTGACCCTCCGACTGTGCAGAGGTCGCTCAGGACTGACTCTCCAACTGTGCAAAGATCGCTCAGGACTGACTCTCCGACTGTGCAAATGTCGCTCAGGACTGACGCTCCGACTGTGCAAAGGTCGCTCAGGACTGATGCTCCGACTGTGCAGAGGTCAATCAGGACTGAGGCTCCGAGAGTGCAGAGGTCGCTCAGTACTGACCATCCGACTGTGTAGGACTCTCTCACAACTGACCCTCCGACTGTGCAGAGGTCACTCAGGACTGACTCTCCGATTGTACAGAGGTCGCTCAGGACTGACTCTCCGAGAGTGCAGAGGTCACTCAGGACTGACTCTCCGACTGTGCAAAGGTCGCTCAGGACTGACTCTCCGACTGTGCAAAGGTCACTCAGAACAGATGCAGACTGTGCAGAGGTCCATCAGGACTGATGCTCCGACTGTGCAGAGGTAGCTCAGGACTGATGCTCCGAGAGTGCAGAGGTCGCTCAGTACTGGCCATCCGACAGTGTAGGACTCCCTCACTACTGACCATCCGACTGTGCAGAGGTTACTCAGGACTGACCCTCCGACTGTGCAGAGGTCACTCAGGACTGACTCTCCGATTGTACAGAGGTTGCTCAGGACTGATGCTCCGAGAGTGCAGGTGTCGCTCAGTACTGGCCATCCGATTGTGTAGGATTCCCTCACTACTGACCCTCCGACTGTGCAGGGGTCACTCAGGAGTGACCCTCCGACTGTGCATAGGTCGCTCAGGACTGACTCTCCGACGTGCAAAGGTCGCTCAGGACTGACTCTCCGAGAGTGCAGAGGTCACTCAGGACTGACTCTCCGACTGTGCATAGGTCGCTCAGGACTGACTCTCCGACTGTGCAAAGGTCACTCGGGACTGATGCAGACTGTGCAGAGGTCCATCAGTACTGATGCTCCGACTGTGCAGAGGTAGCTCAGGACTGATGCTCCGAGAGTGCAGAGGTCGCTCAGTACTGGCCATCCGACAGTGTAGGACTCCCTCACTACTGACCCTCCGACTGTGCAGAGGTCACTCAGGACTGACTCTCCGATTGTACAGAGGTTGCTCAGGACTGATGCTCCGAGAGTGCAGGTATCGCTCAGTACTGGCCATCCGATTGTGTAGGACTCCCTCACTACTGACCCTCCGACTGTGCAGGGGTCACTCATGACTGACCCTCCGACTGTGCAGAGGTCGCTCAGGACTGACTCTCCGACTGCAGAGGTTGCTCAGGGCTGATGCTCCGAGAGTGCAGAGGTCGATCAGGACCGATGCTCCAAGAGTGCAGAGGTCGCTCAGTACTGACCATCCGACTGTGGAGGACTCACTCAGCACTGACCCTCCGACTCTGGAGGGCTCACTCAGTGCTGATGCTCTGTAGGTGCAGGCTGGAGTATCAGACTAGATTATAAGTTTGACTGTGATGCCATACTAGTAATGCTAAAAATTCCTGAGAGTGAAGGAAAATAAAAATTTCAGACCCCTCCCCCAACTCCCAGTAACCCTGGTGGGTTTGCAATAATGGATGGTGTGACATAAGCAGATTTGGTGCTGTGACAGAGGGTTAATTGACAGTTGGGAAACTGTGAAAGTGTTAACTTGGTGTGAAGTGATGGAAATGGAGAGGGGTAAGTGGGCATGGAATGTGAAGGCGACGGGATGTGACAGGATGACGCAATGTGCGCATGATGTGACGACGTGTCGCTGGGTCTGACATGGTGGCGTGACGTTTGGGCATTGTACCAGAACATGCAATGAATTGAGATTGCTGTTCTCACTCCGATTGCCATTCTTGCTAATTGTAGCGTTACTGTTTGTGGGAGTTTCCTGGGCACATTTTGGTCTGCAGTGTTTCCTACATTACTACTCTGGCTGTACTTGAATAATACCTCACTGGCATTAAAACATTTCGAGGTATCCCTGGTTTCTGTATTATGGCAGGTTTGCCATTTCAGCACACCATCCTGGAGGGGAAGGTGTTAAGTGTCTGTGAGAGAGACTGCCTGGCTGCAGAAGCTGTGTAATGGCTGCCCCTGTGGACTATGAAAACACTGCAACTACTGCTGACATCAACACTTGGCTGGGCTCCAGCCTCAGCAGCAGCCACTTCCATCTCCTCTCTCTGCTCTTTACTCCCACGCTCTGTCTCCCCATCTCCTCCTCTTGCAGCCTCGTGTTCACTCTAGCTGTTTGCTGTGGAGAATCGTTAGCATATCCTGAGAGACTAGGTGTGTCAGCCCAAACAACACCACCCCCCCCCCCCCCCCCGTTTTTAAAATACATGCTGTCACATGACTCTGTATTCCATTAGCCAGCTCAAGCGGAAATTTCCGTTTGCTCAGGAAGGCCCATATCTGGAGATTCCTGTGCTCCATATAAGGAGTTTCCTGTATCCACAGATGGTGTTTCCTGCCCTGCTATTGACTCTGCAGCTGACACTGTGCAAATCTGCTGGTTTGCAATAGGCTGAGACTGCTTGCAGAGAAATGTAGGGAGTCCAGGAACTTGGACATTGCAATGCCTGCCCACAGGAGGCTCCAGATGGGTGAGATAGCACAGTGTGGGCTGGAAGAGTCTAATATTCAGAATTCAATCATTCCCCCTCCTTTCCAATGATCCAGAGCGTGTGTGGGGGTCCACATACTCACTCACTAAAATCTCTCAACCCTCTGACTGCTGCCTCAGAAAACCCAAACTGAACAAAACTCAGGAGTGACAGCCATCCCTACAGCTGCTGCTGGACTTGTTAAATGACATTTTGCTGGGTGCTGGTTTAACTTCTTTTGGAATCTCTTCCCTGTTATTAGTATTTAAATCCCTCGGAGAAGGATGCAGATTTCAGGGGAGCGGAGCGTCGGGGTGGGGAACCTGGGGACTCTCGACCAGCGGGTGGGTGACCCTCGATCAGCGGGCGGTACCCTCGACGTGGGAGAGGGGGACCGTCGAGGAGGGGATGGGGTCAGTCGAGGAGGGGGTGGGGTCAGTCGAGGAGGGGGTGGGGTCAGTCGAGGAGGGGGTGGGGTCAGTCGAGGAGGGGGTGGGGTCAGTCGAGGAGGGGGTGGGGTCAGTCGACGAGGGGGTGGGGTCAGTCGACGAGGGGGTGGGGTCAGTCGACGAGGGGGTGGGGTCAGTCGACGGAGGGGTGGGGTCAGTCGACCGGGGGGGGGGGTTGGGGTCAGTCGACGGGGGGGGGGGTTGGGGTCAGTCGACGGGGGGGGGGTTGGGGTCAGTCGACGGGGGGGGGTTGGGGTCAGTCGACGGGAGGTTGGGGTCAGTCGACGGGGGGGGGTCAGTCGACGGGGGGGTGGGGTCAGTCGATGAGGGGCGGGGTCAGTCGACGGGGGGCGGGGTCAGTCGACGGGGGGCGGGGTCAGTCGACGGGCGGCGGGGTCAGTCGACGGGCGGCGGGGTCAGTCGACGGGCGGCGGGGTCAGTCGACGGGCGGCGGGTCAGTCGACGGGCGGCGGGTCAGTCGACGGGCGGCGGGTCAGTCGACGGGCGGCGGGGTCAGTCGACGGGCGGCGGGGTCAGTCGACGGGCGGCGGGGTCAGTCGACGGGCGGCGGGGTCAGTCGACGGGCGGCAGGGTCAGTCGACGGGCGGCAGGGTCAGTCGACGGGGGGGCGGGGTCAGTCAACGGGGGGCAGGGTCAGTCAAATGGGGGGGCGGGGTCAGTCAACAGGGGGCGGGGTCAGTCAACAGGGGGCAGGGTCAGTCAACGGGGGGGTGGGGTCAGTCAACGGGGGGGGTGGGGTCAGTCAACGGGGGCGAGGTCAGTCAACGGGGGGCGGGGTCAATCAACGGGGGGCGGGGTCAGTCAACGGGGGGGCGGGGTCAGTCAACGGGGGCGGGGTCAGTCAACGGGGGCGGGGTTAGTCAATGGGGGGGCGGGGTCAGTCAACGGGGGGCGGGGTCAGTCAACGGGGGGCGGGGTCAGTCAACAGGGGGGCGGGTCAGTCAACGGGGGGCGGGGTCAGTCAACGGGGGGGGCGAGGTCAGTCAACGGGGGGGCGGGGTCAGTCAACAGGGGGGCGGGTCAGTCAACGGGGGGCGGGGTCAGTCAACGGGGGGGCGGGGTCAGTCAACGGGGGGGGCGAGGTCAGTCAACGGGGGGGCGGGGTCAGTCAATGGGGGATGGTGTCAGTCAACGGGGTGGCGGGGTCAGTCAAGGGGGGGCGGGGTCAGTCAACAGGGGGCGGGGTCAGTCAATGGGGGGTGGGGTCAGACAACAGGGGCGGGGTCAGTCAACGGGGGGGTCAGTCAACGGGGGGGCGGGGTCAGTCAACAGGGGGCGGGGTCAGTCAACGGGGGGGGTGGGGTCAGTCAATGGGGGGCGGGGTCAGTCAACGGGGGGCGGGGTCAATTACTAGGGGGCATAGGTTTAAGGTGAGAGGGGCAAGGTTTAGAGTAGATGTACGAGGCAAGTTTTTTACGCGGAGGGTAGTGGGTGCCTGGAACTCGCTACCGGAGGAGGTGGTGGAAGCAGGGATGAAAGTGACATTTAAGGGGCATCTTGACAAATACATGAATCGGATGGGAATAGAGGGATACGGACCCAGGAAGTGTAGAAGATTGTAGTTTAGTCGGGCAGCATGGTCGGCACGGGCTTGGAGGGCCGAAGGGCCTGTTTCTGTGCCGTACATTTCTTTGTTCTTTGTTCTTTGAACAGGGGGGCGGGGTCAGTCAACGGGGTGCGGGGTCAGTCAACGGGGTGCGGGGTCAGTCAACGGGGGGGTCAGTCAAGGGGGGGCGGGGTCGGTCAAGGGGGGGCGGGGTCGGTCAAGGGGGGGGCGGGGTCGGTCAAGGGGGGGCGGGGTCGGTCAAGGGGGGGCGGGGTCGGTCAAGGGGGGGCGGGGTCGGTCAAGGGGGGCGGGGTCAGTCAAGGGGGGCGGGGTCAGTCAAGGGGGGGCGGGGTCAGTCAAGGGGGGGCGGGGTCAGTCAAGGGGGGCGGGGTCAGTCAAGGGGGGCGGGGTCAGTCAAGGGGGGGCGGGGTCAGTCAACGGGGGGGTCAGTCAAGGGGGGGCGGGGTCGGTCAAGGGGGGGCGGGGTCGGTCAAGGGGGGGCGGGGTCGGTCAAGGGGGGGCGGGGTCGGTCAAGGGGGGGCGGGGTCGGTCAAGGGGGGGCGGGGTCGGTCAAGGGGGGCGGGGTCAGTCAAGGGGGGCGGGGTCAGTCAAGGTGGGGCGGGGTCAGTCAAGGGGGGGCGGGGTCAGTCAAGGGGGGCGGGGTCAGTCAAGGGGGGCGGGGTCAGTCAAGGGGGGCGGGGTCAGTCAAGGGGGGCGGGGTCAGTCAAGGGGGCGGGGTCAGTCAAGGGGGGCGGGGTCAGTCAAGGGTGGGCGGGGTCAGTCAAGGGGGGCGGGGTCAGTCAAGGGGGGCGGGGTCAGTCAAGGGGGGCGGGGTCAGTCAGGGGGGCGGGGTCAGTCACGGGGGGCGGGGTCAGTCACGGGGGGCGGGGTCAGTCACGGGTCGGTCAGTCAACGGGGGGCGGGGTCAGTCAACGGGGGGGTGGGGTCAGTCAACGGGGTGGCGGGGTCAGTCAACGGGGTGGCGGGGTCAGTCAACGGGGTGGCGGGGTCAGTCAACGGGGTGGCGGGGTCAGTCAACGGGGTGGCGGGGTCAGTCAACGGGGTGGCGGGGTCAGTCAACGGGGGTGGCGGGGTCAGTCAACGGGGTGGCGGGGTCAGTCAACGGGGTGGCGGGGTCAGTCAACGGGGTGGCGGGGTCCACGAGGACCAAACTGGGTTTGTGAAGGGGAGACAGCTGAACACGAATATACGGAGGCTGTTAGGGGTAATGATGATGCCCCCACCAGAGGGGGAAACGGAGATAGTAGTGGCGATGGATGCCGAGAAAGCATTTGAT
Source organism: Scyliorhinus torazame (assembly GCF_047496885.1). Classification (NCBI taxonomy): domain Eukaryota; kingdom Metazoa; phylum Chordata; class Chondrichthyes; order Carcharhiniformes; family Scyliorhinidae; genus Scyliorhinus; species Scyliorhinus torazame. The sequence goes on from NW_027308241.1 coordinate 137,715, forward strand.
AGAGTGGAGTGGGATTATTTGTGGGAGGTGTTGAGGAGATTTGGATTTGGAGAGGGGTATGTTAGATGGGTGCAGCTGTTGTATAGGGCCCCGATGGCGAGCGTGGTCACGAATGGACGGGGATCTGCATATTTTCGGCTCCATAGAGGGACAAGGCAGGGATGCCCTCTGTCCCCATTATTGTTTGCACTGGCGATTGAGCCCCTGGCGATAGCGTTGAGGGGTTCCAAGAAGTGGAGGGGAGTACTTAGAGGAGGAGAAGAGCACCGGGTATCTTTGTATGCGGACGATTTGCTACTATACGTGGCAGACGGCGGAGGGGATGCCAGAAATAATGCGGATACTTGGGGAGTTTGGGGATTTTTCAGGGTATAAATTGAACATGGGGAAAAGTGAGTTGTTTGTGGTGCATCCAGGGGAGCAGAGTAGAGAAATAGAGGACCTACCGTTGAGGAAGGTAACAAGGGACTTTCGTTACCTGGGGATCCAGATAGCCAAGAATTGGGGCACATTGCATAGGTTAAATTTAACGCGGTTGGTGGAACAAATGGAGGAGGATTTCAAGAGATGGGATATGGTATCCCGGTCACTGGCAGGGAGGGTGCAGGCGGTTAAGATGGTGGTCCTCCCGAGATTCCTCTTTGTGTTTCAGTGCCTCCCGGTGGTGATCACGAAGGCTTTTTTTAAAAGGATTGAAAAGAGCATCATGGGTTTTGTGTGGGCCGGGAAGACCCCGAGAGTGAGGAAGGGATTCTTACAGCGTAGCAGGGATAGGGGGGGGCTGGCACTACCGAGCCTAAGTGAGTATTATTGGGCCGCTAATATTTCAATGGTGAGTAAGTGGATGGGAGAGGAGGAGGGAGCAGCGTGGAAGAGATTAGAGAGGGCGTCCTGTAGGGGGACTAGCCTACAGGCTATGTTGACAGCCCCATTGCCGTTCTCACCGAGGAACTACACCACAAGCCCGGTGGTGGTGGCTACACTGAAGATTTGGGGACAGTGGAGACAGCATAGGGGAAAGACTGGAGCCTTGGGGGGGTCCCCGATAAGAAACAACCATAGGTTTGCCCCGGGGGGAATGGATGGGAGATATGGAATGTGGCAAAGAGCAGGAATAACGCAACTGAAAGATCTGTTTGTGGGTGGGAAGTTCGTGAGTCTGGGAGCGCTGACCGAGAAATATGGGTTGCCCCAAGGGAATGCATTCAGGTATATGCAACTGAGGGCTTTTGCGAGGCAACAGGTGAGGGAATTCCCGCAGCTCCCGACAGAAGAGGTGCAGGACAGAGTGATCTCAAAGACATGGGTGGGGGATGGTAAGGTGTCAGATCTATATAGGGAAATGAGGGACGAAGGGGAGACTATGGTAGATGAACTAAAAGGGAAATGGGAAGAAGAGCTGGGGGAGGAGATCGAGGAGGGGCTGTGGGCAGATGCCCTAAGCAGGGTAAACTCGTCGTCCTCGTGCGCCAGGCTAAGCCTGATTCAGTTTAAGGTATTACACAGGGCGCATATGACTGGAGCACGGCTCAGTAAATTTTTTGGGGTGGAGGATAGGTGTGCGAGGTGCTCGAGAAGCCCAGCGAATCATACCCATATGTTTTGGTCATGCCCGGCACTACAGGGGTTTTGGATGGGGGTGACAAAGGTGCTTTCAAAAGTAGTGGGGGTCCGGGTCGAACCAAGCTGGGGGTTGGCTATATTTGGGGTTGCACAAGAGCCGGGAGTGCAGGAGGCGAGAGAGGCCGATGTTTTGGCCTTTGCGTCCCTAGTAGCCCGGCGCAGGATATTGTTAATGTGGAAAGAAGCCAAGCCCCCGGGGGTGGAGACGTGGATAAATGACATGGCAGGGTTTATAAAGCTAGAGCGGATTAAGTTTGTTCTAAGGGGGTCGGCTCAAGGGTTCACCAGGCGGTGGCAACCGTTCGTCAAATACCTCGCAGAAAGATAGATGGAATGGAAAAAAGAAGGCAGCAGCAGCAGCCCAGGATCGGGGGGGGGGGGGGGGGAGGGGGGGGGGGGGGTGGAGTGGGGGGGGGGGGAGGGGAGGAGGAACCAGAAGGACTCTCAGGGTTGTTAATATATACTGTATAGTATGTATAGGTCGTTGCTACAGATAATTATATATTGGACTGTTAAATTATATTTTTGGAGAGTGTTACTTGTGACAAGGCAGTTGCCAATTAGGGTTAGTTTTCATTTTTGTTATTTATTATTTATTCATTTTTTGTTTATAAAATAGGTCATTGTTATTTGTGTTGTTATAATATTGTGTAAAGGATGCACAATGTACTGTGTTGGTTGACCAAAAATTTTCAATAAAATATTTATTTTAATAAAAACGGGGGTGGCGGGGTCAGTTAACGGGGTGGCGGGGTCAGTCAACGGGGTGGCGGGGTCAGTCAACGGGGTGGCGGGGTCAGTCAACGGGGTGGCGGGGTCAGTCAACGGGGTGGCGGGGTCAGTCAACGGGGTGGCGGGGTCAGGTGGCGGGGTCAGTCAACGGGGTGGCGGGGTCAGTCAACGGGGTGGCGGGGTCAGTCAACGGGGTGGCGGGGTCAGTCAACGGGGTGGCGGGGTCAGTCAACGGGGTGGCGGGGTCAGTCAACGGGGTGGCGGGGTCAGTCAACGGGGTGGCGGGGTCAGTCAACGGGGGTGGCGGGGTCAGTCAACGGGGTGGCGGGGTCAGTCAACGGGGTGGCGGGGTCAGTCAACGGGGTGGCGGGGTCAGTCAACGGGGGTGGCGGGGTCAGTCAACAGGGGGGCGGGGGTCAGTCAACAGGGGGCGGGGTCAGTAAAAAGGGGGCAGGGTCAGTCAACGGGGGGGTGGGGTCAGTCAACAGGGGGGCGGGGTCAGTCAAGAGGGGGGCGCGGTCAGTCAATGGGGGCGGGGTCAGTCAACGGGCGGGCGGGGTCAGTCAATGGGGGGGCGGGGGTCAATCAACGGGGGGGGCGGGGTCAGTCAACGGGGGGGCCAGGGTCAGTCAACGGGGGGCCGGGGTCAGTCAACGGGGGGGCCGGGGTCAGTCAATGGGGGGGACGAGTCAGACAACGGGGGGCGGGGTCGGTCAATGGGGGGGCGGGGTCAGTCAATGGGGGGGCGGGGTCAGTCAATGGGGGGGCGGGGTCAGTCAATGGGGGGGCGGGGTCAGTCAATGGGGGGGCGGGGTCAGTCAACGGGGGGCGGGGTCAGTCAACGGGGGGCGGGGTCAGTCAACGGGGGGCGGGGTCAGTCAATGGGGGGGCGGGGTCAGTCAACGGGGGGGCTGGGTCAGTCAAGGGGGTGGGGTCAGTCAACGGGGGCGGGGTCAGTCAATGGGGGCGGGGTCAGTCAATGGGGGCGGGGTCAGTCAACGGGGGCGGGGTCAGTCAATGGGGGCGGGGTCAGTCAACGGGGGTGGCGGGGTCAGTCAACGGGGGGCGGATGCAGTCAACGGGGTGCGGGGTCAGTCAACGGGGGGGGCGGGGTCAGTCAATAGGGGGCGGGGTCAGTCAACGGGGGGCGGGGTCAGTCAACGGGGGGCGGGGTCAATCAACGGGGGGCCGGGTCAATCAACGGGGGCGGGGACAGTCAACGGGGGGCGGGGTCAGTCAACGGGGGGCGGGGTCAGTCAACGGGGGGCGGGGTCAGTCAACGGGGGGCGGGGTCAGTCAACGGGGGGCGGGGTCAGTCAACGGGGACGGGGTCAGTCAACGGGGGACGGGGTCAGTCAACGGGGGACGGGGTCAGTCAACGGGGGGTGGGGTCAGTCAACGGGGGGGCGGGGTCAGTCAACGGGGGGCGGGGTCAGTCAATGGGGGGCGGGGTCAGTCAATGGGGGGCGGGGTCAGTCAACGGGGGGGCTGGGTCAGTCAACGGGGGGCGGGGTCAGTCAATGGGGGGGTCAGTCAACGGGCGGGGGTGGGTCTGTCAACGGGGGGGTCAGTCAACGGGGGGGTCAGTCAACGGGGGGGTCAGTCAACGGGGGGCGGGGTCAGTCAATGGGGGCGGGTTCGGTCAACGGGGGTGCGGGGTCAGTCAACGGGGGGGTGGGGTCAGTCAACGGGGGGGCACGGTCAGTCAACGGGGGGGCGGGTCAGTCAACGGGGGGGCGGGTCAGTCAACGGGGGGGCGGGTCAGTCAACGGGGGGGCGGGTCAGTCAACGAGGGGGCGGCGTCAGTCAACGAGGGGCGGCGTCAGTCAACGAGGGGGCGGCGTCAGTCAACGAGGGGGCGGCGTCAGTCAACGAGGGGGCGGCGTCAGTCAACGAGGGGGCGGGGTCAGTCAACGAGGGGGCGGGGTCAGTCAACGAGGGGGCAGGGTCAGTCAACGAGGGGGCGGGGTCAGTCAACGAGGGGGCGGGGTCAGTCAACGAGGGGGCGGGGGTCAGTCAACGAGGGGGCGGGGTCAGTCAACGAGGGGGCGGGGTCAGTCAACGAGGGGGCGGGGTCAGTCAACGAGGGGGCGGGGGTCAGTCAACGAGGGGGCGGGGTCAGTCAACGAGGGGGCGGGGTCAGTCAACGAGGGGGTGGGGTCAGTCAACGAGGGGGCGGGGTCAGTCAACGAGGGGGCGGGGTCAGTCAACGAGGGGGCGGGGTCAACGAGGGGGCGGGGTCAACGAGGGGGCGGGGTCAACGAGGGGGCGGGGTCAACGAGGGGGCGGGGTCAACGAGGGGGCGGGGTCAATGAGGGGCGGGGTCAGTCAACAAGGGGGCGGGGTCAGTCAATGTGGGGGCGGGGATAGTCAATGAGGGGGCGGGGTCAGTCAATGTGGGGGCGGGGATAGTCAATGAGGGGGCGGGGTCCGTCAACGGGGGCTGGGTCAGTCAACGGGGGCTGGGTCAGTCAACGGGGGGCGGGGTCAGTCAACGGGGTGGCGGGGTCAGTCAACGGGGTGGCGGGGTCAGTCAAGGGGGGGTGGGGTCAGTCAAGGGGGGCGGGGTCAGTCAAGGGGGGCGGGGTCAGTCAAGGGGGGGCAGTGTCAGTCAAGGGGGGGCAGTGTCAATCAAGGGGGGCGGGGGTCAGTCAACGGGGGCGGGGTCAGTCAACGGAGGGCGGGGTCAGTCAACGGGGGCGGGGTCAGTCAACGGGGGCGGGGTCAGTCAACGGGGGCGGGGTCAGTCAACGGGGGCGGGGGTCAGTCAACGGGGGCGGGGTCAGTCAACGGGGGCGGGGTCAGTCAACGGGAGGGCAGGGTCAGTCAATGGGGGGGCGGGGTCAGTCAATGGGGGGCGGGGTCAGTCAACGGGGGGGTGGGGTCAGTCAACGGGGGTGGGGTCAGTCAACGGGGGTGGGGTCAGTCAACGGGGGCGGGGTCAGTCAACGAGGGGCGGGGTCAGTCAACGGGGGGCAGGGTCAATTACTAGGGGGCATAGGTTTGAGGTGAGAGGTGCAAGGTTTAGAGTAGATGTACGAGGCAACTTTTTTACGCAGAGGGTAGTGGGTGCCTGGAACCCGCTACCGGAGGAGGTGGTGGAAGCAGGGACAATAGTGACATTTAAGGGGCATCTTGACAAATATATGAATAGGATGGGAATAGAGGGATACGGACCCAGGAAGTGTAGACGATTGTAGTTTAGTCGGGCAGCATGGTCGGCACGGGCTTGGAGGGCCGAAGGGCCTGTTCCTGTGCTGTACATTTCTTTGTTCTTTGAACAGGGGGGCGGGGTCAGTCAACGGGGGGGGCGGGGTCAACGAAGGGCGGGGACAGTCGTCGAAGTGGGTGGGGTCTGTCAATGAGGGGTGGGGTCAGTCAACAAGAGGGTAACTTACCTTGGGGGTTCGACGCCTAGTCACTGAGGAGCGTGGCTGGAGCGAACTCAGAGAGGCAGTGTAGCGGAGCTGTAAGTATAAATAACTTCAGAGATTTGCGGCCTAGTCACCAGGCAGCGGGGCTGGAGCGGAGTCGAGAGTGTAAATAACTTGCCTTGGGGATTCGCAGCCTAGTCACCAGAGAGCAAGCTGTGGCCGAGTCACTGGAGGTGGGAACTGGAAACCACCCAAAGGGGCAGAGTATCAGAGCTGAGAGTATAAATAATTTTCCTTGGGGGATTCATAGACTAGTCGCTGGGGATGGGGCTGGAGTGGCCTCAGAAAGGCAGAGTATTGGAGCTGTAAGTATAAATAACTTAGCTTGGGGATTTGCAGCCTAGTGACCAAGGGGCGAGGGGCTGGAGCAGACCTAGAGGGGTGGAGTATCAAGAGATGTGAGTATAAACAATTTACCTTGGGGATCGGTCACCAGGGAACGCGACTGGAGCGAGCCCGCAGGGGCGGAATATCGGAACTGAGAATATAAATAATTGACCTCTGGGATTACCATGGAGCATAGCTGAAGTGAACTCATAGTGACGGAGTAGTCAGGTGAGCTGTAAATATATATAACTTCAGGGATTCACGGCCTAGTCACCCACCAGGAAACAGGGCTGGAGTGGAACACGGGGCGGAGTATCGGAGTTGTGAGCATAACTAACTTGCCTTGGGGAGTTGCGGCCTAGTCACTGCAGAGTGGGGCTGGAACGGACGCAGAGGGGTGCAGTATCAGAGCTGTGAGTGTAAATAAACTATCTCGGAGATTCACAGCCTCGTCACCAGGGAGTGGGGCTGGAACGGACCCATGGGTTTTGCTTAAGGATTTAACTGAAAACAAAAATAAATCTATAAAAATTACGTCAAAAGTAAGCTGTGACCTGACTGGCTGGTCGGGAATCTGCACTAAATCTTTTAAAAATTGATGAACTAAGTAGAGCTGGTTGGGCAGACATGTGCTTCAGCTGCATGATGTGGGAGCTGGTAGATCCCATTGCGAGCTGCCATGAATACATTTGCAGCTCAGAGTTGATGGTCAGTGCCCAATAAAATGGAACCCCTCTCAGATATGAGAATTTTAGACTTGGGTAAGGGCGACTTTAATCGGATGAGACAGAGACTGTCCACGGTAAACCGGGAAGATGTCAATGGGTCAAATTACTGAAATCAGTGGAGGCTATATAAAGAAACATTTAATGAGATACAGAGCAAGTATATACCCGAGAGGATAAAGCTCTACTTCACAACAAAAACAGCCATGGACAACTAAAGAGGTTAGGGACAACATAAAACTAAAAGGGCTTACAAAAATGCAAAACTTAGCTCCGATCTGGACAAATGAGATAGATACAAAGACCAGCATTGCATCACAAAGCAGCTAAAAGGGATTATGAAAGGAAACTTGCAGGGCACATCAAAATGAATGAGAAATGTTATAGTTATATAAAGGGAAAGCGGGAGAAGAGTAATGTAGGCCCAATAAAAGCTGAAAATGGAGATATTGTCAGCGATAATGGGGAACTCGCAGGCATGTTGAACAATTACTTTGCCTCAGTATTTACAGTTGAAAAGGAGGATAACTTGCCAGAAGTCCCCAAAAAATTAATTGTCAATAGAGGACAAGGGCTTAATACAATTGACGCAAGAACAGCATCAGTAACTAGAAAATTAATGGAACTAAAGAGTGAAAAATCCCCAGGACCAGACGGCTTCCATCCAAGGGTGTTAAAGGAAGTAGGGGAGCACATTGTAGATGCCCTAACTATAATCTTTAAGAGTTCCATAGATTCAGGTGTATTGCATATGACTTCACTTTTTAAGAAGGGTGAAACCAGGCAATTATAGACAGGTTAGCCTATCATCTCTGGTGGAGAAATTGCTGGAGTCTATAATCAGGGGTGGGGTAACTGAACAACTCAAAATTTAGGTTGATCAGGGAGAGCCAGCATGGATTTGTGAAGGGAAGGTCATGCCTGACTAATCTTATTGAATTCTTTGAAGAGGTAACTGAGGTAGTGGAAAGGGAATGTCTATGGATGCCATTTATATGGACTTCCAGAGGGCATTTGATAAAGTCCCATATAAGAGACTGTTAACTAAGGTGGAAGCCCATGGAATTGAGGGCAAATTATTGACAGGGTTAGGAATTCATTTGAGTGTCAGCCGACAGAGAGTGGGGTTAATGGGCAGGAGGTAACTAGTGGTGTACCACAGGGATCTATGTTTGGGATTCAATTATTCATTAATGACTTGGATGATGGCATAGAAAGTCATGAATCCAAATTTGCTGATGATACATAGGTGGCATTATAGACAGCCCAGATCAGTCTTTTCAAACTCGGGGTCGTGTCCCGCTGGTGGTTCGCGGGTGGATGTTGGGAGTGTTGCAGTGTGATCGGTCGCAATGTTCCCGATTGTGGGGGAAAAAGTTCTCAACGGTGGAGACAAGCTTTTAAAAATCTGGCTGTCCCATGCATGCCCCTCAACCGGATGTAGCCGTGCGCAGGTCCGCAGTCCAGTGGGGCAGACTGCCTCTTTCTGACGTGCGCGCTGTCCAAGGAGAAGATTTTTAAAAAAGTTTTAATCGATGGAATCTTTCCACCAGAAGCTGCAGCAGAGAGCAGGTAACAAACCCGTACACTGATGTCACGTGCTCTGGGCGCGAAGTCATGGAGTAGAGATTCCTGTATTTCCCAGCTGCCAGAAACCAAGCACCAGGACTGCAGAATTTAAAATGGATCATTTTTTAATCAGGAAGAGAGGGCCAGAGGCACACAGATCACGATCTCACAACTAAATCTGCTGGAGAGCTGCTCTGGAGAATCCACAGCAGGACAAAGCAGTGATGGTCTGCGCTGCGCAGGAGAGTCCACAGCAGGACAAAGCAATGATGGTATGAGCTCCAGGTGAACACCCAACAAAGAGAAAACTGAAATTGGGAACAAAGCAGGACAAAAATTATTTCTTGCAGTGTGGCTTTGTTAATTGTGCTAATGCAAATCAGAATGCAAAGCCCATGTGTGTTATATGCAGGCAAATATTGGGAAGAGAAAATTTAAAACTCTCAACTTCAAAGGCATTTGAAGCCTAAGCATGGCGAGTTCGAGGACAAATCTCTTGATTTTTTTCAAAGGATGCAACGAGAACGTAAATCGTCAGCTGAAGTCCTCAGCAGAAATGTAACATTGAATGACAAAGCAAGTGAGATTGTGAGGACCTAGCAGGCTCACCTGTCACAGGTAAGAAATAATGGTGGGTCACGAAGGTCGGCCGTCGTGGGTCACGGTCAGCCAGTTGGTAAAAGTGGTCCTGGGACAAAAATTTGTAAAACACTGGCTTAGATGAATATAAAATTGCAAGAGATATTGACACATTAGGTGAATGGGCAAAATTGTGGCAGATGGAATTTAATGTAAGCAAGTGTGAGGTTATCCATTTTGAACGAAAAAAGATTTAGAGCAAAGGACTTTCTAAATGGAAAGAGGTTAGGTACAGTGGACGTCCAAAGAAATTGGGGTCCGGGTTCAGAAATTTTAAAAATGCCACGAACAAGTGCAGAAAATAATGTAAGGAACCTCTTTTAAATCCTTGTCTGACCCTTGTTTCCCTTTTTAACTTCTGCTCTACTGTTCTCTCTGCCCTCTCTCGCTCTCCCACTCTGCCCTCTCTCTTTCCCCACTCTGGCCCGCCCTCGCTCTCCCTCCCCACTCTGGCCCGCCCTCGCTCTCCCTCCCCACTCTGGCCCGCCTCGCTCTCCCTCCCCACTCTGGCCCGCCCTCGCTCTCCCTCCCCACTCTGGCCCGCCCTCGCTCTCCCTCCCCACTCTGGCCCGCCCTCGCTCTCCCCCCCCACTCTGGCCCGGCCCTCGCTCTCCCCCCCCCACTCTGGCCCGCCCTCGCTCGCTCCCCCCCACTCTGGCCCGCCCTCGCTCGCTCCCCCCACTCTGGCCCGCCCTCGCTCGCTCCCCCCACTCTGGCCCGCCCGCCCTCGCTCGCTCCCCCCACTCTGGCCCGCCCGCCCTCGCTCGCTCCCCCCACTCTGGCCTGCCCGCCCTCGCTCGCTCCCCCCACTCTGGCCTGCCCGCCCTCGCTCGCTCCCCCCACTCTGGCCTGCCCGCCCTCGCTCGCTCCGCCCGCCCGCCCTCGCTCGCTCCCCCCCACTCTGGCCGGCCCTCGCTCGCTCGCTCCCCCCACTCTGGCCGGCCCTCGCTCGCTCGCTCCCCCCACTCTGGCCGGCCCTCGCTCGCTCGCTCCCCCCACTCTGGCCGGCCCTCGCTCGCTCGCTCCCCCCCCGGCCCTCGCTCGCTCGCTCCCCCCACTCTGGCCGGCCCTCGCTCGCTCGCTCCCCCACTCTGGCCGGCCTCGCTCGCTCGCTCCCCCCACTCTGGCCGGCCCTCGCTCGCTCGCTCCCCCCACTCTGGCCGGCCCTCGCTCGCTCGCTCCCCCACTCTGGCCGGCCCTCGCTCGCTCGCTCCCCCCACTCTGGCCGGCCCTCGCTCGCTCGCTCCCCCCACTCTGGCCGGCCCTCGCTCGCTCGCTCCCCCCACTCTGGCCGGCCCTCGCTCGCTCGCTCCCCCCCACTCTGGCCGGCCCTCGCTCGCTCGCTCCCCCCACTCTGGCCGGCCCTCGCTCGCTCGCTCCCCCACTCTGGCCGGCCCTCGCTCGCTCGCTCCCCCCACTCTGGCCGGCCCTCGCTCGCTCGCTCCCCCCACTCTGGCCGCCCTCGCTCGCTCGCTCCCCCCACTCTGGCCGGCCCTCGCTCGCTCGCTCCCCCCACTCTGGCCTGCCCTCGCTCGCTCGCTCCCCCCACTCTGGCCGGCCCTCGCTCGCTCGCTCCCCCCACTCTGGCCGGCCCTCGCTCGCTCGCTCCCCCCACTCTGGCCGGCCCTCGCTCGCTCGCTCCCCCCACTCTGGCCGGCCCTCGCTCGCTCGCTCCCCCACTCTGGCCGGCCCTCGCTCGCTCGCTCCCCACTTGGCCGGCCTCGCTCGCTCGCTCCCCCCACTCTGGCCGGCCCTCGCTCGCTCGCTCCCCCCACTCTGGCCGGCCTCGCTCGCTCGCTCCCCCACTCTGGCGGCCTCGCTCGCTCGCTCCCCCACTCTGGCCGGCCCTCGCTCGCTCGCTCCCCCCACTCTGGCCGGCCCTCGCTCGCTCGCTCCCCCCACTCTGGCCGGCCCTCGCTCGCTCGCTCCCCCCACTCTGGCCGGCCCTCGCTCGCTCGCTCCCCCCACTCTGGCCGGCCCTCGCTCGCTCGCTCCCCCCACTCTGGCCGGCCCTCGCTCGCTCGCTCCCCCCACTCTGGCCGGCCCTCGCTCGCTCGCTCCCCCCACTCTGGCCGGCCCTCGCTCGCTTCGCTCCCCCCACTCTGGCCGGCCCTCGCTCGCTCGCTCCCCCCACTCTGGCCGGCCCTCGCTCGCGTCGCTCCCCCCACTCTGGCCGGCCCTCGCTCGCTCGCTCCCCCCACTCTGGCCGGCCCTCGCTCGCTCGCTCCCCCCACTCTGGCCGGCCCCTCGCTCGCTCGCTCCCCCCCACTCTGGCCGGCCCCTCGCTCGCTCGCTCCCCCCACTCTGGCCGGCCCTCGCTCGCTCGCTCCCCCCACTCTGGCCGGCCCTCGCTCGCTGCTCGCTCCCCC